>NC_030435.2:5242726-5420226 GCF_001660625.3 Ictalurus punctatus
TTTTCCCGCAGCAGCACCTCACTCTGTAACCTCCGCTGTTTCTCAGATGAGTTTTATTCATAGAAATGCATTTTTCACCATCGTGAAGTGAAAGACCCAACTAATCCATAATGACATTCGTTGTCGATTATTTTAATTATTGATTATTATCGATTAGTTTTTGCTGCCCTAAAATTTTCAGCAGAATATTTAGAATTAATAGCCATGCTAAAGATTATTGGGATCTGGTATACAGGAGAATGTTGCCATGCAACTGTAGGATTGTTCAATAAAGTCTTTATAGAGTGGTACACACACAACACACACACACAGTACAATTATCACGCCATATTCAGGCACCACCTGAGAGCCTTTCCACGCATTTTTATTCTTCTTCAGCAGAATCCCTCAATCATATGTGTGTGTTCAGAGTCCTGAAAGCCCCGAGGGCTGGTGAAGAGAGGGAGAAAAAGAGGCAGAGGGGAAGACAGTGGGTTGGGTTATGGGTGAGAAGGGCCAGATGAATGTTGGATGGCACATTATGGATGACTTGATTTAGCGTTTATTAAATGTGCACATCCCTGGGCAATAACCCCCCACTTTCTCTCTCTCTCTCTCTCTCTAATACTCAAAAAGAAAAGAAAAAAAGGGAAGATAAAAAAAGAAGCATGGGAGATACATGCAATCTCCGCACACACAGGGCGGAGGTGGGATTCAAACCCCCAACCCCCGCCCGAGGTATGAGGCAAACGTGCTAACAGATTTAGCCCAGATTTAAGGTAGTAAAAGCCTGCTAACAAATGTAACCTTTATGTTATCAATCAGCAGTGTTCTTAGTGCTCTATACTGACACATAGCAGCTTGAGTGTAGCACATCCTCAATGTGGAGACAAAATTGATTGTGATCTGATGCTGTACATCAATAACTGACATGGTTGTTGTTATAGCCAGTTGAGACAATACTCCTGATGCACGGGAGTTACCAAAGAGGCTGTCATTTTCTTTCTATGTAACTACATAATCAAAAAAGAGCTGTCCAACCTTGATTCCTCCCAAAAGCATTCCCAAAAGCAAGGTAAGATCATCTTAACTGGGAGAGAGAGTGTCCGATGTGATGCTCCAGTGTGATTCTGTCATTCAACAATGATCTTTGAGACTCGACCCTGTTCTGTTTCTAAAACATGTGTCCCATGTGTCACACTTAACAAAAATGTGACTTTTATTTTAACCCATGTTTCAATTTACACAAATTATGTATTTATGTAAATGTGAGCCCTCATGTCCTGCTGTTTTCTTTAGTTGCTGTCCACATGTTTTTTTTTTAAAATCCTATCTCTAACTCAAGCAAATGCACCGTAAAAGTACATATAACCCTGATTTGCCTTGCAGCCAGAAATATGCTGTTATAGAAATCTAATCAACAACTTCTGACCAATCAGAATTGAGAATTCAACGGTGTTGTGGTGTAAATACAATTAAATATCCACTAGATTATAAATGAGGTGCTTATAATATATATATACACACACACACACACACACACACACACACACACACACATATATATATATATATATATATATATATATATATATATATATATATATATATATATATATATATAAAACTACACAGTTAAGACAAACATCAATTATTCGACAAGCATTAATCAGTGAGGTTCTGGTATAATATTATTTGTTAAACACTGCCCATATGCCCTCATCTAAAAAACCTGGTCAGATTCTAATCTAATCAGCTACTGCCATACAGTTTTGCATGCACCTGCATACATATAAACACACAAGCAGCCTATAATAGGAATGCATATGATTCAATAGCTTATCAGTCTCGTTCTCTGTCAAATTCTCTGGTTAACCCAACTTTATAGGTCTATTAGAGGCAGAGGACATTTTAATGCAGGGTGTTTTCTCAGAGGCTCTTAATGACCAGCACGGAGCATACAGTATACTGTATAATATTAACTACCACAATCAAATCAGGCAGCTGGAAAATGATGTGTGGCAATAAACAGGATCTAAAAGGGTTTTTGATGAGGCATAAAATTGGTTATATCAGTATAGGGTTCTCAAGAGGGAATTTTATTATGTCATCCAAATGGTTTATAAAAATAACTAAATTATTATTTGGTTTCTATCAATCAATGTTGTTTTGATCTGTTTGTTGTTTTTCACGAAAAGGCAAAAATCTTAGCAGCGCTTAACTTACTTTTCGCGGCCGCTGAGTTCATAAGAAAATACTGCATGAAAATATATAGAGAAATAAACAGCGTAGGTGTAAGTTCTGAAACGTGCCCCGCACTAGTGCAGGTCAAATCCGATCCTGAAGCTGTTACTATATGACATAGAAAAAAAACACTTCTCTTCACTAATATTGAAAATAATTACCCATTCAGTATAGGGCAAATGATAAATGACAAAGCGCTTGTTGAGCTTCTTAAAAACATGAGCTATGGTGTAGTCAACTCACCTCTTGGCATTTGCTTGGGAGGTGGGAGGAAACCAGAGAACCCAGAGCAAACCGGAGAGTACACGCAAAACTCCACAGACAGTAACCCGAGCTCAGAACCCTGGAGCTGTCTTGAAATATTATAGTGTCTTTTATAGCGATTGTTTTACTTTCATTCCACTGTTGCTGTTTACTGCACAACAACACCTGGAAATATTTAATTAACCACACTTCTATCAAGCTCAGACCTGCATGCTTCAGGCTTCAGGGTGTTCTGGGGAAAAAATTATTGAGTTATTTGTGATATTTAGGGTGTTTCTCCTCAGTATTAGGGAATATCGTTGCCATGAATGGGTGTACTTGGTCTGCAGCAATGTTTAGGTAGGTGATACATGTCAAACATCAACATAAATACCAGGACCCAAGGAACCGTTTCCCAGCAGAACATTGCCCAGATCATCACACTGCCTCTGCCGGCTTGCCTTCTTATTATAGTCCATCCTGGTGTCATCTCTTCCCCAAGGAAAGCAACACACACAGCTGGCCATCCACATGATGTCAAAGATAACGTGATTCATCAGACCAGGTCACCTTCTTCCATTGCTGCATGATCTAATTCTGATGCTCATGTGGCCATTTAAGGGCTTTCAGTGGCGGACAGGGGTCAGCAGGTCCGGTCTGCGTGTAGACAGCCCCATATGCAGCAAGCTGCAACGCACTGTGTGTTCTGACACCTTTCTATCATAGCCAGCATGAACTTTTTCAGCAATTTGTGTTAGGGTAACTCATCTGTGGGATCGGACCAGACATGCCAGCCTTCACTCCCCAGGTGCATCAGTGAGCCTTGGACGTCCCTGACCCTGTCAATGATTGTCCTTCCTTGGAACATTTTTGGTAGGTACTAACCACTGCATACCAGGAACAACCCACATGAGCTGCTCTGACCCAGTCGTCTAGCCGTCACAATTTGGCCCTGGCCAAAGTCACTCAGATCCTCACGCTTACCCATTTTCTTACTCCCAGCACATCAACTTCGAGAACTGACTGTTCACTAGCTGATTAATATACCCCAGCCCTTGGCATGTGCCACTGTAACTAGATAATCAATGTAATTCAGTCACCTGTCAGGGATTTTAATATGATGGCTGATCAGTATATATACTATATGTTAGTCCCACTGGTTCTAGTAGGCTACATCTTAAATGTGGCAGTAATTTGATGTGAAATAAATGAGTGTGTGAAGAACAGCTTAGAGTCATGTGTCCCTCTCCAGAGGAGCTCTGTGTTCTATCTGACTGACACCAGAAATTATTTCCCTAAAGAGACATGCTAAAAACCTGCATGACTATATATGTAGGGTTTTCTTATCAGATTACTCAAATATAGGTCTCTTTCCTTCATATTATCATGGTATAATTTGTCTATCCCATCACTGGATATGTGTGTGTTAAGTTATGGCATGAGATGAGATTATGCTTAGTACATGTGATGGCCTACACAGTTTCACCTTAAACATAACATCACTAGAATATTTTATGGTAACTGTTATTAAAATGAGAAATCCTTAATTTCCATGTTGTACTGAAAATACATTGCATTTAATTCAGATGTTAGCCTACCCATAGATTTATGAACAAGTATAATATTACACAGTGTCTAAATGCAAATGTTGTTATAAGAATGTAATAACACTACAGTGCATTTGCACATTTACCAAACCTGTCAGATTTATCGTTGATAAAATATTTAATTTAATAGCTGTATATGTTGTATTATTTCCCAATTTTGTTTCAAGTCCACTGATAATATTCAATGAATTGATTATAAAAAAGTGAATTCTGAATATATTTCCTGCTCATGCAAAATTCGTCTAATGCAAAAATCCCTGCCTGTGCACTGCAGTCAGCTATGTGGGTGTTTACTGAAGTTATTCAGTGTGTGTAAATAGAAGGTGTAGTGTTCAGTCGTGGATCTGACTGAAACTTCACAGACGAATATTACATCCAGCAGAAGCCTATAGTGCCTCATATATTCCATTTACTGACAATGCCCCTGTCTGCTTTTTGTTCCTTTCGTACCTTTGATACAATATGGCTTACCTGCATGAATAGAAAACACATAAAAGATAACACCAGCACGAAATGCAATCAGTGTATAACCAGAGAGAAATAGAAAGAACTAGAGAAAGAAAACTTTTAGACAAAGAGTATAGAAGCTCAACGAAGGAGGAAATGGAGTTGGAGAAGGAGAGTTCACAGTTCAGGAGTCTGATTTAGCTCAAACAATTAGAATTATATGCTTGAAGCTTGTCACTCATTTAGTGTAACCGTGTCTGTCGTTATCTGGAAATCCCCCCAGTCCCAACTTACATCTCTCCTAAACTCTACTAATACATAACGAGTTTGTGTATCAATTACAGCATTTAACCTTTGTGCTCATAATTCATCACTACTAGCATGACAACTGTATTTTTCCTGAGATATTCCATATTCACACACACACACACACGCAATATAAAGCAGTAAGGTCACATGTATACTGTATGACCTTGGCCCAAACCTTCATTGTCTTCCTGTGAATATTGATGAAGGTACCTATGCCCTGGGGCTCTCAGACGGAGGGATAAATGAAAATCAATATTGGCGGAAAAAAAGAATGCTATTCTACGGTGACACAGACTACCCTTTAGGCTAATGGCCTCTACTCAAGAGGAGATTACTTCCAGCACATCTACCCACGTCATTAAGATGACAGCGCTTTTAACTTTCTATTACAGGCTTTATCAATGAGCAAATAGTGTTTGGCAACCTTTCTATGTTTCCAGGGAGATTCCAGATAGTTTTAGTTAGTTAGTTTTATTAGTTAGGAGATTAGTCAGTTTTTTTTTAATTATTTTATCATCACAACATTCTTCACCTACTTCTCAGTCCTAACTCATGCAGGTAATTCATAAATATAGACAAGGGAGGGTTTTTCCAATCTGAAACCATCCTGTTGAGTTCTTGACTGATAGGAGTGAAACCTGATGTGATCTCCTGCAACGCATCCAGGTCAAGGTTCGACATGTCGTGCATTCTGAGATGCTTTTCTGCTCACCACAGTTGTAAAGAGTGATTATTTGAGTTACTCTAGATCAGAGGTTAAAGTTAAAGAGTTTAAACTAAAGCCCCCCCAAGCCTTCCCTATCATGTGGCACCCCAATATTGGAGGAGACCAGGTATAATGATTATCCATTCTATATAAAATATACTATATATATATATATATATATATATATATATATATATATATATATATATATATATATACACACACACACACACACACACACACACACACACATATATACTCACTGAACAGAGCAGATGCAGAGAGAGTTGTGAGTGCAGTGGGAAAGCAAGACCTCGCGCTTGCAGGACAGTACTGGTGACATTTGGAAAGTCGCTAAGGTTTGTCTAAAAAGCTGCTAGATTTGTCGCTAGGCGCTTTTTAATAATAATAAAAAAGTCACTAAAGGGGTCTGAAAAGTCACTAAGTTGGCAACACTGGTCTGCACTGACAGCTAGATAAAAGGCAGGCTAAGCTCCGCCTCTCCGCAGCAAAAAGAAAATTCAGAGGGAGAGGGAACGCAAAGTTTTTATTTATGCACCTTCTATCTGAAAAGCAATAAAATACACAGAGTACCCAAATGATGCCTGTTTGTGTTTTTTTTTTTCCCGATCTCTCCACACCCCCCTGGTTGAGAACCACTGCTCTACACTTCCTGTCAGCTTGAACCAGTCTGGTCGTTCTCCTCGGACCTCTCTCATCAATAAGGCACTTCTGCATGCAGAACCACCACTCACTGGATGTTTTTTGTTCTTTGCACCATTCTCTAAGGAATCACATTTTTCCCATTCTGATATCCGATGAACATATACAGTATATATAGATTGTGTATATAATTAATTTATAAATACACATTTAAACATAGTCACAGTGGCTAAGACAGAGTGGCTATGTCAAATTCAAACCAGTCCTTTTCCACCCCTACAACCATTCATGACTGACGTGTGCTAAACAAGTTTGCTGCACCGTATTGCTTATCTTGTGGCATTTCCGGATAAAAAAAAGAACGGAAAAAGTCTATAATATCCACCACACCACCAGTTATGGAGATATTACTGAATGACTTCTCATAGCTGATGGTTTCCCAATATTACTATTACCATGGTAACCCCTTAAAAAAGCAAGCCAGCTGGGGATATATGATCAGTAGAAGAAAAACACTGCACTTCTGCTTAGAGCTCTAACTGACCTAGTCAAGTGAGGGCCATTAGATATCACCACATCTGCTCAAAACTATATAAACCCCCAAATCCCCCGCCAGACTTCCCCCAAACATCCTGCACCATTAAACGATCAAACTCTCTCCATATCAGTTCTCAAGTTCTACAACTGTAATATGTGATTACAAACTTACTACACATTGTTACGTTATCGCAAACGTTGTCATTTATTTCCACACTTACTCACAGATCTACAACATTCAAATGAACTATGTATTTCCACCACAGCACGTAAATCAAACCTCTTACTCTTACAGTATCTCACAGTTTTAACCACGTAGTCTTCATCTTGTTATGTGAAATATGCCAAGATATACCTGCATCGACATTGTAATTACACTTGCAGCCTGACAGTGAATAAGGAGAATAAACTTAAAATGCTAAATTGAACCTGGTTTTTGTTCACAGAACATCACAGTGGTCAAGATCCAGATGGAGCAAGAGCATAATAAAGAAGACTGGCAGAAATCTGCAAGAGAGGAAATGAAGAAAAATAATTATATGGTATATGAGGAAAGGGAGGAAATGATCTCATGAGAGCATGAGTCCTGTCTTAGACAAAGGGCTCACTGCCTTGACTTGCTCCTCCTGGTTATTTAGGAGACAGTCTGATCAATGACCCCTTCTGGATCTCTCTTGGAATGATGTACAAAATGTCAAGTCAATTAAGGGAGAAAGTGCCAAGAAGATAGAAGACCTATACTCACAGCTGTACTTTCAGGATTACATCATTGATTTCAGGGTTACTCTGTACGATAAGGTGCACTAACTAACAAAACTTACTGCATTACTTAACACTTAACATTAACAAACCATACATTTCAGCATTAACCAACCACAAGTAGCCAAGTAAGCTCACACTTTCTTAGGATTAACTGGTGTTTGCTTAAGTATTAAATAAATATATCTGCATTATCAAATGCGCATCCCAACCAGGACTAAACATACAATTAAACTACATCAGACTAATTAGGGCATGAGCTCATACTGGTTGTTGTAGACTGTTTGTAAACAATTGGTTTTATTCCTACAAACAAACAAACAAACAACAAACAAATACAAGTATTGACTATGCAGAAGTTCACGTGGGAAATAATGTTAGTTTAGTGTTTTGATGTAAAATTTATTTATTTATTATATATTTCCGTTTGCATGAATAAATGAAAGCTTGGAGAAGCCAGTTATCTGCTAATATAATTGTATATTATTTTTATTTGATTAAATATGTGATTCATGTTTTTTTGGTCTTTGGGGTATACATTCTCTTAAAACTAATAAAACCTTAAACCTACTCCATGCACTCTCTGGATGTATTTGGAGAGACAAAGGCAACCAATCATATCCAAGTTATTTTCCAACCAATCATATCCAAGTTATTTTCCAACCAATCATATCCAAGTTATTTTTCAGTTCTTTTAATTGATTTTAATTTTGATGAGAAACAGTTTAATCAGAAGATTTACACTTGTGTTATTATGTTATTTATATATATATATATATATATATATATATATATATATATATATATATATATATGTGTGTGTGTGTGTGTACGTATATATATAATTATATGTGTGTGTGTGTGTGTATATATATATATATATATATATATATATATATATATATTTATACATACACACACACACACACACACACACACACATATATATATATATACATACATTATATACTTGATTCCAACTATCGCACAGACCATAACAACAACAATTAAATCTGTGCCCAGTTAGAGTAAAGTCTATCCATTGTCCATGCCATTACATGAACCCTGTAACCTTCCTGAAAAAAGATGGTATTCATTTCAAAAGCCTCTGCTTTGAGCATCAGGGTCAGAAAATAATGAATCCCATATTTTAGTGCTCAACCTTTTGAATGAACTTTCTGCTTAATGTCTTTTCCTACAATGCAGACTAGCAGGCTGACACTTAATGATGGTAATGTCAGATTCTTTTCAGATGTGGAAATTGTCTAAGCTTTCCATTCACAATGAAATAAAAGAGATAGAGGAACAGTGTGAGACTGTGAGAAATCACATGCAAAATTCAAAAGGAATTTGAACAGGAAGTCAGGGCAATTACACTGGATTTCATAAAGGGTCGTAGTTAGATTTGGTGAATAAAGTCGGTGACTTAAATCCAAACGTAACTTCGTGTTGGAAAATTTGCATGTGTTCATGGTTTTTCAATAGTGTCCACACACAGGGATAGGAAATGTGGACTGAAGAAGGAAATAGCATTTATTTCCTTTAGTATGAGCGTAATACGATGTAGCCAACAAGCAAGAGATTAACACACTGAAATTTGATTGCGAAGATCTTGAAACATCTAATCTGAGTCCAGTGTATTGACAAAATACTGTAATGCTGCATGAACAGTAGTAATTATTACATTGAAAGAGATAACGTGTTCAGAGCTGGTGATTAGGACTATTCATCCTTAAAAAAGCAATATCTTCAAACAGACAATACTATTAATTAATCCTTAGTGTAACATTTCTGTATTTAATATTGGGGTTTCTCTCTCTCTCTCGCTCTCTCTCTCTCTCTCTCTCTCTGTGTTATTAAACCATTATTACTCAAGAAACGCACTAAAGTTGAAGGTTAGAATCAGCCGCTACTGAGACACACCGTTGCTTTTTCCAGCAAGTGTGCATAACGCTCATGCAACATCTGAATTGTGGTTAAACCTGTAGCCGTGTTCGACGTCTGATGGCCGATGTGCACAATTTTGTTATTAAATATTAACCACCCCTCACAGAGTAAGATGTACACTACTCAGACTGATTCTCAGTACGCTGTTATAACAGTGTGTTCTTGCCAATCTAATCCCAGAAGCCCTGCTCCTCTGTTACCTGTATCACCCTTAATTTGTCCATAAACATAATCACACAAGCAGACTGTTGTGAATATTTAAGGTTAGGTTAAGAGCCATTAAAAAGCCATTTCATAAAGGTTGCCTCCAAATATATTCAAATGCCTGCAATTCAAAACCAGCAGCGTGGCGTCGTTACCTACTGAGTCACTTCTGTCACTACTGCCTCAAATCATTCAGTGAAAGTAATTCATTATTACATGTCCCAGTAAAGAAATCCTGTGGTAAAATATCCGCCAGCTGGAGTTTCCAGAAGATTATGGTTTAATTACGGTAATCAAGCAAAGGTATTAATATGTTAACACACGCACATATTATAAATCTCATTAGCAAAGATGAACTGTTCAACCTTTCTTTCTTCTCTAAGAATTACAAATCCTTCTTCTAAAATTCAAAATGCAGTAACTAAGACGCAGTAGTTTGCAGGCTACAATGGCCCCAGCATTTATCTAACATACTGTATGTATATTTTGTATTTTCTACAAATTACTTTGAAAATATATATATTTTTTAAACAGATCTTTTTTGTTTTTAAAACATTTTGCACTACATTTGACTGTCATGCTCCTTATGATTTTTGTATAATGTCTGAATACATATCTTATCTATCATCTATATTATTTGTTCTTCATAGAATGCTTTAAGAAAGAATGACCAGTGATTGCGAAATGCGTACAATCCTGGGCAAAAAATGGCCAAGCCCAAAAATGGCTAAATATTAAGTTTTAAATAGTCTTAACAACAAACCATTAGTCAGAACATTTCCAAGAATGAAACAAACGCACTCCTGAGACCTCCTGTGCCACCATTTGCTTGTTTACTTTCCCAAATTAAGTTACTTTAAATATATGGTTAATTCTTGCTAATTTCCTAACTAATGATTTGTTGTTAAGCCAAAGAAAAAGCTTAATAATTTTTTGAAATTTTGGGCTTGGACCATTATTATTTTTGTGTAGTGTGATTACATTATGCCAGTGTAGTTAAAAAAACAAACAAACATACAGCATGATGTAGTAAATGCTTAAATTAAATTGCATTTGTGATTCATTTAATTGCACATATTGAATGCAAATGTTGCATTCAAGAATGCTGGAATCTTTTTTTAAAGCTCCAATGTTGACCTAACCATAACCCTTCGTCATTCGTGATCTGAGTTGGAGCCTGCAAACTGCACAAAGTTACAACTGGGTGATCATGCTGGAGTAACAACCATGTTCATTCACACGGTTCATACATTTTCAAATTTGAAAAAAAGATGTGGGAAATCTGTACCAGTGATAGCACTGCATTTCATACAAAAAAACTACTATCGTTCACATCACTTCTTTATAACCTTTATAGAGGTTATAAAACCTATTATATTTTCCACTTTTCTGAGAATATGTCTGCACACAGCACTCACAAGTCTACTCAAACCTTCCCTGGCTAAAACTGCCTCAGAAAAGGAACAAATCAATATATGAAAACATACCCATATAAAAAGAAATAAAGACTACAATGATGTAAAGGTGTGAATCAACATAAGCTGCTGCTTTAATCCCCTCTTGGGTCACAACAAGCCGAGTTCCTGAAGCGTGCGGAGATATGATGGAGAGAAAAGAGAGCTCAAGGCAATAAAAAATGGATGGGAGAGGCTGAGGCAGAATGCTTCTCTCTTTATGAATATTTCAAAGCGCAATGAATCCTGTTAAAATTACACCAATATGACTGTATAACACAAAGTGACAATTAGCAGCGCATATACAATCTTGCTGGTAATATATAAAAAGAAAAGGAAAAAAAACCCGTAATTGCAGTATTTTCACCTCGTAGTGAATGGAGGGAAACAACGGACAATAAAATGAGTTAAAATTATTCATAAAAATGGCATTTTCATATTGTCTTTTTATTGCAAAGAAACCGGTGGCAGTAAGTGCATTTTAAATCAAATCCACACAAATCGGTGGGAGGACGTATATGGAGAAATGCATGCACACACATATACATAGTGATGAGAATTGCATCATTTGAGTAATTAGAGGAAATCAGCTCTGTAATTTTATTATACTGTATAGGAGGGTTCACACGTTAGCTACATTTCAGTAAACAAAAACGTATGCATTCATAAGCATTAAAAAGATATGTATAAAAAAAAAAAAAAAACAGAGAACCACAAGCAATAGCACTTTGGCAATAATTCAGCTGGTCGTGTTTGGAGAAAGAAGGATCGAGCGTACAATCCCAAGAACACCATACGCACAGTGAAGTACAGAGGTGGGCTACGGAGCGGCTTCTCCGTAAATAATACTGGGGCGTTACACGTCATCGAAGGAAACATGAATGGAGCAATGTCCTGGGACATATTAAAGGGGAATTTAATCTCATGGTCCAAGAAACTAAATCTTTGGAGAAGATGGACATTTCAACAAATGACCCCAAACATACAGCCAAAATACTCAAGAAGATCTTTTGAATTGCGAGTTCATCAGAGGTACTCTCAACATATTCCTTTGGGGAATTAAAGCTGCTTTGCCAAGAGGAATGTGCCAAATTTGAACCACATTGCTCCAATAAGCTAATTATTTCTTACAGTAGGTGTCTGAGAAGCTGCAATAGATTTGCAACAAGGTACTAATGTGTGGTGTGGTTAAATATATCCTTGTTTATGCTTATGAATACACATTTTTTTTGTTCATGAAGTCAAAAGACATAATGTGTGTACATTTGAAGTGGATTTATGAATCAGATGTATATAAAATAATAATAAAAAAAAAAGTCTAAATACTTATTTCCTCTAACTGTAACTGAGAAGGGATCATGAACTATAGGCAGGTATATTTCTTGCTAGCCAGTCAGGGGGTTTTGACTCTTTGTCTTTAATTTATTTATTCATTTTCATATGGTTCATTTACATGTGATTCATTTACATGTGATTGATTTACGTATGATTCATTTACATGTGATTCATTTACGTATGATTCATTTTCATGAGATTCATATTCATGAGATTTATATTCAAGTGATTCATTTTCATGTGATTCATTTATGTATGATTCATTTACATATTTGCTTCTCTTTGAATCCAGTTTTAGATATTGTGATATTACAAAGGTGATATTACAAAGGTCTTTCCAGATTATTACTTGCTACGCTGTATGAGATAACCCCAGTAAAATTGCCTGTATTCTATAATATAATTTGCTCACCATGTTAGGTTTAAATCCTCTAAAAACAGATTCGCAATTAAATAACAAATTAAATAACATTACATCCTTCGAAGCATTGCCATGTTTCGCTTACTCTCACAATCCTTGATTTTGGGATTTTGACTCTTTAAGTTAAACAGCTCAAGTCAATTTGACCTGCAACATCCCTGCACTAACACACCTAGTAGTTAAACCTGATAATTATCTAGTAAATTCACTTGTGTATACGTGTAGACCCGACTGAAATTTGACCTTACCAAACCACGTTTGGTTACTGCTGCTATAGACTGAACGTTGTCTTCTCCGAACTTATCTCATCCAAAACGCCATTTTCTATATTGACCAAAAACAACAGAGGCACTATCTCTGCAGAAAGAAAGAAAAAAAAAACAATTCTCTGGGAAAACTGATTAATAGAAAATTACAGTAATTCAACAGCGCTGAAAATAAATGAGTGTTATCTGTGGGTGGGGTGGAATGAGGTGGGAGAGTGCTGTTTAGTCTCAGTTGACACACTGGGAAGAGTAAACAAGAGAGAGAGAGAGAGAGAGAGAGAGAGAGAGAGAGAGGAGTCACCTTGTCATTTGAGTAAAAAATTGGATGGCTGTTAAAGGGACAAATGGGAGACCAAAGGCAATGTGACATTTTATCTGTTTACATAAATTTACATAGAATTCTGTGCCAAAATAAACAACAGTATGCATACCTATTTGCATATCTATTAACTCAACCATAATATGATTTCGAAGAAGCTGACCAGATCATATGAATCGCTAATATGAATCATTTCAACATGATTCAGCACCGTAAAGTAAGGATTCAACATTAGACGTACAAGAGTAAAGAGCGTAAAGGATGATTCACACCAGACATGTTTCTGAAGCGTTTCTTTGATTTCCCCTCAATGCATCAGACAAAATTTTGCCTCCATGTTATCTAGTGTTTCAGTACACTGCATCAGGCTCCATCAATATAGTGTTACAGGTTTGTCAAACTCAAGCCTACACACCACCGTTGCCTTTGTTTCACGCATCACCAGCAAGTTTGTAATAGACGTGTGAAGTCCATAGAAAGCCACTGGAATCACAAAACGTTTCTATAGTCTGTGAACTTTATTTCAATTCGTGATTTACAAATATGACACGACTGTATATAAGGTAGCAACATAGCAAAGTGTTTGTATGGAATGTTAGCTTCGGAAAGAAACGGCTAATTTCTGTATTTGTAACCATCATTAATCTCTATCAACACTGATTATGTACAAAATGTTCCAAGGACAACTTTATATCTGGATCTAACTGCAGGTTGAGCTTGTTTTTATTGAAAATATTGTATTGTACTGTAAATATTACCCTGTATGGTTCAAACCAAACATATTTCAACCTTCACCATCTGCATATACAGTACACAGTAAACCTCCTTCTAGTACCTTAAACCTGGACTAGCCAGCTTCTAATATGGAATCAGGTAGCAGGTGATGGATCACTTCATATTCTACGAGAGGTGTGTGTAGGTGTGGTGGAAATGGCAATAGGCTGAAATGATTCAGTTTGCTGACTCACGTCCTACATCGTGTTGTTGATTCTTTGAATTTGATAACAAAAGTCTGTGTCCTATTAAGGTTCTACTCGCAGCAAAACCCATAAAAAGTACACCTCGAGTTATAAAATTGTAAACGTATCTTTCTATCTGAATCTTTACCCTTGTCATCAAGGCATCAGGGCATGGTGGGATTTTAGGATTAAAGACAGATAAATCAAGCAGAAGCATGGGTTGGCTCACCTGCTGGCAGGAGGGAATGACTACGGCTATAAAACTGGATTTGAGCCCATGAATTTCTAAAGCGCATCAAAAAGGCTGGAAATACCATTACACTCTCAGCTCTCTTTGATGACCGAGTCTAGAGATTTGGGGATTTTCAAGCCAGTTGCTGGACAACTAGATTAGCCCTTCAGCCAGGACGTGGCCAGAATGGTTGACTAAAGATATGCACAATGTTCCTTAGTTTAATTAACCATGCAATCTCCAGACTGCTTCGCAACAGGCCTATATGCTATTTCTTCAAAGCCATAACAGGTCGTCTGGGCTCGGAAAAGAGACAGAAGCCCACGGGGGGGAAGTTGAGACAGGAGAGCCCTTTCCAAAAGCTTGGCTCCTTCTCCACCTCCATATCCAACACACGTTTTTTTGTGCCAACTCATTAAGGGTTTGGCACTGAAGGACGAATGCGCATTCTCCGACTTCTGGGTGTCTTCCTCACATTTGGTGATTTGATTTTATTTATTTATTTTCTGTCCCTGTCACTGTGGTGTTGTCGCATGGATGCATATGCTCCCTCCCACGCATGAAATGAGACTCTGTCATCAGCACACTCATAGAGGTAGGATGCTGTCTTTCATTCTTTCACTTCGTCTTTCTTTCCTCCCCTATTATTCGCCCAATGTAGAACCAAAGGACTTTAATATGTCTAAAATAGTTATATCTACAGTATATATTTATCCTTTTTCATCTTATAGCAGCTTATTTGACAGATTCAGACCTTCAGATCAAAGTTCCTGTTCATATGTGGCTGTAATTTTGCAGTGATTTATGTATTTGAACATGCAGCCTGAAGACATTGTTATCATAAATCAACCCCGTGTTAGTGAAACGAGTATCCATGCATCATCATGACAAGTCCAGTGCTCTGAAAAACGTATGGATTCGTGTGTGTAGTCTATGTGTGTGCTATTGATCTAATTGTTCCGATATACAAATCACCATGCATTGATGTTAATCCTGACACCCGTGGTGTTTGACTTTGCTCTAGTTCGGCAACAGCTCGTCAGTCGTTTGCGGGATTAAATTCTGGAAGTTACGTATGATTCTTTGTAGAATTAAGGAAAGGTTACGGATGTCTTACAATGATTTCACAAGATATAGAATATTTCGTACTAGACTCTGTATTTGCTGCAGAACCAGGACTACGTGTTCCATGAGCACCTTGCTTGATTCTTTAGTGAATACAGTGAGGTTTTCTCTTCAAACAGGATATAGGATCTGACTTTCCACACACCTCATCAGTATAAATGCCCAGAGGAATAGTGCTGAAATAAAGTTCCTCTGACAGAATAAAATGTTCAGAGAAAGAGAAAGAGAGAGAGAGAGAGAGAGAGAGAGAGAGAGAGAGAGGAGTGAACAATTATATCCCTGTTACCTATATTTACACTACACAAATTTAAAGACATAAAGATGCCAAGCCAAACCCATTCACAATTCTAAAACTCCGAAAAGGAGTGATTTTATTGGACTTGAAGCGAATTAAGCTGTCAGAAAAGCTACAACTGCTTTCCTCCCAGCCCCACACATGATAAATTCACATGGTAGTTAGCTCTAACTGTAGACAAGACATTAGATAAGCCAACCCCGACAAATACACGAGTCAACTACCAAGAACTCTTTATATGTAATCATGAAAAACTTTCTTTCTTTCTTTCTTTTTTTTTCAAATGAGACATTTTTGATTAATAGAGGGTTTATAAAAGTATTTGAATTGAGTCAGGCTAGTCTCAAGTGTTAGTCATAAGGAAATGACAACATTTGAACACTTTGTGTAACCATTTGATTGGCATGTAAGGTGTCACAAATTAAAAAAGAAGTCTGGATATACTCCGATTATTGTTTCGAGCAAGCATTCCTTAACAAATAGAAACCAAATACAATTGTTCACTAATTTTTTGAGAAGTGATTAAAAAAGTGAGATTATAGGGATTATTTTTATATCTGGAAGTGTGTGATGCTTCATCAAGGTTACATTAAATGTAAAATCTAAGATGTTTTTTCTACTATTATTGAATATTAGATATAACATCTGATATTATTATTCAAATACATTTGGAAAATAAGGGGCACGGTAGGTGGTAGTCTCGCACCTCCCGGGTTGGGGGTTCGAATCCTTCCTCCACCCTGTGTGTGCTGAATTTGCATGTTCTCCCCGTACTTCGGGGGCTTCCTTGGGGTACTCCGGTTTCCTCCCTCAGTCCAAAGACATGCGCTGTAGGTTTTTCCATGCATGACTGGCATTTCCAAATTGTCCATAGTGTATGAATAGAGATTAATTCACACACTTCAAAGCTGTATCCTGTGTTTATATATTTCTGTACAGATGCTTTGAGACAATGTCCGTTGTAAAAAGCGCTATATAAATAAAATTGAATGTGTATGTGATTGTGCCCTTCAATGAGTTGGCACGCCATCCAGGGTGTCCCCCGCCTTGTGCTCCGAGTTCCCTGGGATAGACTCCAGTGGGATGGAAAATAGATGGATGGATGGATGGATTTGGAAAATAGTAATTATAAAGAGCAGATGTATGTAAACTTTGGACTCTTTCTCCCCACCTCTCTCTCTCTGACATATACACACACTATTTTATTAATATGTGTACTCATTTGCATCATCCTAACATGTCACTTTATCACGTTAATGACCCATAAAATGTTAAATGGCTTTTGTGGGTCACTAATGATGCAGCCAACATGAATTAATTAATGAAATGATCAATTACGGCTGGGCCTCAGGCAGGAATAATTATAACAGAACATATGCAGCTCATTGATGTAAATAAATCCCTTAGGACTGTCAACTACTGGGCATGTGCACCATTTGTTTATTGTCTCGCGTGTGTGTGTGTGTGTGTGTGTTTGTGTGTATACAGACAATGGCTCTTTGGCTTTAACTGAGTTTAAAAGGTCAGAAAGTGTTTCAGAGGTGCAGTAGTTACTGTGCTAAAGTGGAAAAAGTCCCGTGTGAACGTTTGGTGTACAGTATGTGTGTTTTTGGGTTGCGGGAGTTGGATGTGTTTTTATTTTTCACCTGTACTGTTTTTGCTTTGTTTTGTTTTACAAATAACTACAATATTCTTCCCACCATTGAAAAAAACATTTCACATCCGTAGGCGTATAGTTCTCGAATATACCGATGATGTTGCGATCATCTTTTGAGAGCGGGCCTAGAAGGTCATGTGAGCGAGAGAAAATAAAACTGGCTAGAAAATTCCATCTGACCTCATGTGAAGTGCAAAACTCACTGATAATTCTATTGGTATTCTAGCAGCATTGATACTAAAGACTATTAGGTGTATATATAATGTTTAACACGGTGGTGTTAATCTGGAATTTAAATGGATTTGGATGGACTTGGATGGAGTTTATGGTGTGTCTTACAGCTGGTGTGCATTTAAAACACTCATTAAAACAGAAGCTCATGCATGACTAAAAGATGCTTCATAAAAGCTTTCGTTGTAATTTGGCCTTTAGTATTCACAACTGAGTTGTTTGTTTTTTAGTATTTACTGATAATATAATGAAGTCTGTTGTGCTTTGTTAGTATTCAGGTGAAAAGGCTTATTTATATGGAAGTGGGGTGAGATAAATACTGAGCATGCGCCAACCCACAAAAAAAGGGCAGTAAGACTTATATGGCTGTGGTTGGTTAGGAATTACTGTCTTATCTACATATGCACTAAAAGGGGCTCTCAGGAGGCAGTTACACACACACACACACACACACACACACACACACATTTTTAAAATATCTATTTGCCTTTTTAATGCTCACGCACTTGTTTTTGGATTAAAAATGAAATCAGAGTCTCCCTCTCCTTGCTCATATTGTAAATCCCCGCATTGCTTCATTACTTATTTGTTAAACTCTGCTAGTCTGCATTACAACTTTAAACCTGTAGCTTTCCATCTCTAATTGAAAACAATTAATTTCTGGACTCTTTGTCATGTCGCGTTGCTGCTTCCATAATGAAACTGGTTCCTTCGGTTTCTCCAGGTATCAGATAAAGATAAATTGCTTCTTGCAATTAAAATGACCAATAATCGAGTGGGCAAATGTAATCAAGTGTGTGGTGACCTGTAATAGACTGGTATTCCATCCAGGGTGTGCTCCCATCGTGATCTCTGGATGCACTGTGACCCTGACCAGGATAAGGCGATTACTAAAGATAAATGAATAACCATTACGAGTTCCCATATACGGATTGAAAATGAATGGTTTAAAGAAATCGTATAGTTAACATGGTATAATTAATATGTTTAATTAAAGAAAACGAAATGAATATATGCAGGCCGATAACTGGAAAACTGAAAAAAAAAAAAAAAAAACACTTTAGTAAAGGCCAACCCGAGCCACCAGAACAGCTACACTGAATCTTGGCATAGATCCTATAAGTATCTGGAATTGTACTGGAGTGATTAACACCATTCACCCAAAACATATTCCCTCAATTGGTGTTTGGATGATGGTGTCAGATAAGTGTTCATGAGTGTTCAAACGGGATAGCATAGTATACGATTTACATCATTTTCATTCCCCACACTTCATAAGAGAGCCATCTCTTTTTTCCTTTGTAGTTTGTGACCTATCTGTATATATTAGCTACCAAAAAAAAAAAAGAAAAAGAAAAAAAAAAACCCTTTTGAGGTTTCACATATTTTCTTAAAAAAATGTGTTTTTCTGATTTTTCTCCATTATACATCCTTACAGTTCTAAAGCTTGGACAAATGTTTTACGATATGATTTTTATGCCAATTAGATGTAATTGCTTGTGCTTGAAATTTGTTTCTAAGGCAAAAATACATTATGGAATACAAGAATGCAACATGGTGTCTATATGAATTAATTTCCAAAATAAAAACCTTTCATTAAAAGCTTTTCTCTATTTTATCTTTATTTGTTTACATATATTGTGCCCTGCGATGGACTGGCACCCTGTCCAGGGTGTACCCCGCCTCGTGCCCGATGCTCACTGGGATAGGCTCCAGGTTTCCCCGTGACCCTGAAAAGGATTAAGTGGTATAGAAGATGGATGGATGTTTACATATTCACGTTCTTCCGTTTAATTAGAAAACCCATATTTCAATTAAGCCATAATTGGACTCAAGCAAAAGCCAATTTTTAAAAAAAAATATACAACCAGGATTAGAGGATTTAATGTATGAAACAAATCCTCTTATTTGCCAGAGAGTGGAATATTGATTTAATACAACAAAGCTGCATACCATCTAGAGGTTTTAGCATGATTGTCAATTAGCCCCTAAGGTTTTCTCAAGCTCTCAGGGCTTGCTAGCTTGTAATTGACCTGTCTAATAAGATTAGGATTCAATGACGATCTAAACGCCCTTTGACAGATCCTGCACCCATGCAATTGCTTGAGCCGTCTTGCCAATATGTCCCACATGCCACATCTTTCTACAGGGTTTTAGTATCAGAGAAAAATCTTATAATTCCACGAAAGGGATTCCTAATCATGCCCACATTTCTTAGAGTATCCCAAAAAAAGCTGCCCTGATCAGAAAAGAAAGAGAAAGAGAGAGAGAGAGAGAGAGAGAGAGAGTGCAAATGTATGCGTACTTGACCTTAAATGCTCTTTCCACATACTGCTTTGTCTTGTGCTACTCTGATCGGGTTTGAAAAAAGAAACAGCGACAGAGACAGAAAGAGAGAGTGAGAGAAAGAGCATCTCTCTCAGGAAACGTCCTCATATTTTTAAGAGGATGACGGTTTAAAAAAAAAGAAATGAAAAAAGACAGAAAGAAAACATGACTCTAAAGGACAACCTTAATGTCACTCTTGCAAAATGTACCAGACACAGAGTCAGGAACAGACACACTAGACACTGTACACTTGAGACTAAAGGGCTCCATTTAGAGGAATAGACAATAAAATAAAGTTGATAGAGCTGTACAGAAAATATCAAGTGTTCTCTATGGTAGATATGGCCTTAGACCTACAGTTACAATGAAAAGTTTCCTAAAGAAGACTTATTGTCCTGGGCAACCCTTTTCTGGACGAGACAGAAGAAAAGACAGAAGCAAGAGGGCCGTGTGTGTGTGTGTGTGTGTGTGTGTGTGTGTGTGTGTGTGTGTGTGTGTGTGTGTGTGTGTGTGTGTGTGTGTGTGTGTGTGTGTGTGTGTGTGTGTGTGTGTGTGTGTGTGTCTGGAGGGATGAGCTCATGGTCTAAAAGCACAGAGCTCATCAAATTCAATCCACGCGTTCAGCCTGTCAGCATCCCTCCGTCATTGCACACAAAAAACACACACTCTCAAAATGTATGAATGAATAATCACCCCAATAAGGCTAAACACACTTATCACAATCAGCTCTGTAACCGCAGTGGGAAAGTACACACAGACATACAGCAAACTCAAACATAAATACCTACACACATATACACACAGCTCCATGATCTGTATGCTTGACAGAGCAGCTGGTCCCCAGTCTCTGGTTAATCTCAGTCCAAAGCACTATGGTAGATCAATAGAGTGGACATGATGAGAGTCACGATCCCAAGACTACTTTCCCTAAACGACTTTGCTCAGAAAAGAGGACAAAGGAGCAACTGCTATAAAAATGAAGGCTAAAGGAAGCCTCGGTTTTTGCCCCCGCCATCGACTTACAATCAAGACATGGTTTAATGAAAGATCGCGTGTGCGAGCATCTACAGAGGCATGTACAGAGCATTTCAGTTATATGCAAAACAGCACGTGTTGTTTTAAAACTAGCCGGGCCTCCTTTATCAAGCCGCAGACAAACAGATCGACGAGTAAATTTTTCGAACGAGCATCTACACAGGAAATTTGGTATGAACAAAAATCCTGTAAATTCTTGAAAAAAAAAAACCTTCGCATCTTACTCGTGCTAATGAGCGTGTGTAAATTTAGGCATAAGAAGACTATCTAAAGTACAGCTCAACATGATCAACTTCAAATCATACAATATGTATGAATGATTGCATTTTTATACGTGGAATATACTGTCGAGTTTAAATTGCTTATTTATTTATTTATTTTAAATGACATTTCCAGTGTTTGGCTAATGCTCTTATCCAGCTTTTGTTCTTTTTTAAATGTACAACTGAAAAGTTTATGCCATTTGACGTCAAAATAAAACTTAAAAATAAAAAAGTAAAGCTGGTTTTGTGTTAGATATTCACCACAAGTTCAGACTATTCGTGCCAGTAGCACTGAAAGACCCTTTAAACAGAACACACTCTTTTATTTTGCGTTCATGTTGTATTTTGTAGGATTTTTCTCTACACGTCTCTCTGTTTTTATTCAGTGTTATAATTTATGTGCAATTAGTCATACATCATTTTATCCATGCCATGAAATCTCTTTAAGATGCACACTCACCACAACTATAGGGAGAATACATCACATACAAAAACAAAGACTGATGATCATCATCATTTAGATAACAATTAGATCATCATTTAGATAGGCAGAATAAATCACCATGTTAGAAACAACATGAGTTGAGCACAATGTATCTTTTGTTTCTTAATATGAAGACTGTGCTACTGTGCACTCTTATCCTAATGAATTCATTATAGTCGTATATATGTCTAGCAACCATAGCAAAACAGTTAAAAGTATCAAAGATGTGTTATTTTTTTCCCACCTCCCTGCAACCCTTTTAAATGAAGTTATTGATGGGTTGCTGCTTCATCAACTGTACCGAGCGACTCCCACACATTCGCATTACAATGCGATCAGTCAGGCAATCATTTGTCGAGAAAACAATGTTCTGCGGTCGCAAAAATTAATCACAGTGTGTGTGAGAAACTAATTAACTGGGTTAATGGCATCATTCATGGTCTTACCATAGTGTCTAAAATCTTTCATCTGTCAGAGAGCTTAGTTTATTATTATGTAGAAATGTCCAGCAAAACTTTTTAAGAATTTAAATAAATAAATAAGTAAATAAGTAAGTAAGTAAATAAATGATCCTTTTCCATCGTCGAGTCCAAAAAGCTAGGATATAGATGATCATGAAGCACGTGCATGTTTTAATTAGCTGAGTAGCAAACTTTAAGAAATCTTTCCTGGGAAGAGAAATGGCAGACATGTGCACAATTAGCATTTATGCTTTAATTAACATAGCAATTTAAAAAAAAAAAAGTAAAAATCAGTGCTCTGGCAAATTAGTTGTCTTGTCTCTTAATGATATAGAGTCAGCAATATGATCTTACTCTTGCTGTACATCATTAAATATAAATAGGGAGTACTAGTGTGTTTTTATTATTTCAGATTTGCACCAATGAATGTGGCTTAGTGGTTAGCATGTTCGCCTCACACCTCCAGGGTTGGGGGTTTGATTCCCACCGCTGCTCTGTGTGTGGAGTTTGCATGTTCTCCCCGTGCTGCGAGGGTTTCCTCCGGGTACTCCGGTTTCCTCCCCCAGTCCAAAGACATGCATGGTAGGCTGATTGGCGTGACCGTAGTGTGTGTATGTGATTGTGCCCTGCGATGGATTGGCACCTTGTCCAGGGTGTACCCTGCCTTGTGCCCCATGTCGCCTGGGATAGGCTCCAGGTTTCCCTGCGACCCTGAAAAGAATGGTATGCGGTATGGATGGATGGATGGACCAATGAATGTGAGCTTTGTTGTGCTTGAAACAGTGTCATTTCTGTTTAAAATGGTTTTGTTTTTATCACCAATTCAAATGAACATTTTGCATACCAGATGTCTGGAGCCATTTTTATGAGATCCCGAACTAAGCATCACTGAAATTCGTATTAGCCAATAACAACACCAGAATGGGAAGCCTTTTAGTTTTCATAGGCAGACAAAAATGCAAAAATGCATGGTACATGATTGCACATTCAGCAAACACCACCCCCAGCAACAACACCACCAGGGGCCGGATTCACGAAGATGATCTTAAGAAAGAAGTTCTTATGATAAATTTCGAAGAAGTTTGTGAGAATGTTCCTAAGTGAAATTCTACAAAATTTCTTAAGATGTTCTCAAATATTTTCTTAAGAACGTATTAATTTTTCTCTTCAGAATAAAATGACAGTATTGTAATAGCGACACCAAATTCAATACGGACAAATTTGAAATGTATCAGTTTATTATCCTTTTTTTAAAAAAAAAAGTAGTAATCACCTCCCGATCATTTATTCAAACGTAAAGGGCATGAGATGTTTTAATTTAACAACATTAATCGACATTAACCATCATTCGAGAATTTACTTGCTGGAAAGTGGAAACCAATAAGCCACGTATACTAATTTATAAATCAGTAAAATATTGTAGTAGTTACACAGTATTTAAGCATCTGTTGCAAGTATCTTAAAAAAACATTCTTAAGAAGAATTTTTGGGAATACAAAATATTCGCAACTTTTTTCTTGAGTTAGAAAATAATAAGAAAAGAAAGTTAAAGAAAAAGTTAAGAAGAATTTTATTCTTAAGAGTGTTTCACGAATCCGGCCCCGGGACTTCCTGTCCTTACATGCCTAAACAAATGTCCTCGAAACTTCATAAGTGCAAAAGAGATGGCCCTTCCATCATTTCACTTTTCTGTTGTCCTCGCCTCACCTGTGTGTCCCTATGTAGGGCAGTGCATGCATACATTAAGGCAGGAAATGCAGTCTAGCCATCTAGACCTCATGCTCCCTGAGGCCTGGCTATATTTTCCATGATGGAGGAAACAGAGGAAGACATTATCTGCCTCTAAAGCAATATAATATATATTCCGTCAGCATGCAGCATTGTTTGTCGCCTAGCTCTGGACTGCATTTGATATTAGAAAAGAAAACATCAGGCGAACAATTATATAGAAAAGCACACATAAGTCTGATAAGAACAAATTACTGTGATTAAAAATACCAGGACAGAACAGAAGGCCAACTTTTCTATTGCTTTAAGATCTCACCATTTATCAGACATCAAGGTTCCTTGTATGTTGCTTTACAAGATACGATGAAGCATGCCATGTTTACTAATCGGAATCATTCGAAATTGGCTAATCTAATGCTGGAAACATGATTATTATAGCCAGAATATGTTGGTTAAGACTGCGCACTTCTGTGTTACCTGAAAAGGGCAGATAAATCAATACTACATGCACATTTTAGTTTAAATCAGACTCAGAAAATTATAATGCAAGCAATATTTAGTGATTTTATATCGGAATTAAACTGTGCTTATGGTTTGTATTTTTTCCAGATGATTATATATATATATATATATATATATATATATATATATATATATATATATATATATATATATATATATATATATATGTGTGTGTACAGGATGTCCAAAAAGTCAGGAACCAATGAGAATATGTTGAGCACATGTCGACCTGAATATCCACAAATAACACAATACAGCGGCCGAGAAACTGCGTAGAGCATAGGGGTGAACTTGTAGAGCATGTTTTGTACATAAGACATAGAAAATGAAGTACATGTAGTTTATTCTGACTGGTTCCTGACTTTTTGGACACCATGTATAATGCTACTAAATGCAGGTGTGTGATTATCAATTAGACAACAGCTTCAAAGAACATCCAAATGCAGAAGTAATGGACAATCTAAACCAGCTAACTCAGAAATGCACGTACGAGGAACAGGCACATGTTATCATTGGTGGTGTTCAGAAAGAGCCAAACATGCTTGTTGAAGCAACATCTTGTTGCTTTAGTATCCTGGGTCCTCATCGGTGGAGTCAACGTCGTTCTCCAGCCTGAACACCCCAGTGTCTCAATCCATTCTGTGAATGACTGAAGACCTGTCTCTTGTTTTGCATTACTACTTACTACTTTACTTACTACTGTAACACTTGGACCAACTAGCATTAGTCTCCTGTCTTTTAGACTATGAACAATTACAACAGGGTCAATCTATTTATTTCACAAACATGTTTTCAGGCTTTCAAATGACTAAATGTATATGTAAGTAGAGTGGCGTCAGAACATTGGAGTGATGCCTCTTTACTGGGACACAAGTAACCATCGAAGCTAGAAGGAAGACATTGTATCGCCTGCCCTGTCGGAAAGATTTTTGCCTCATGTATATTAATAAGGTCCAGTCCTGTTTACTTATCCCCACACAGCAAATCTGAGGGGCAAGCAGATCATGAAATTTCATAGCGAATAGAGAATCTCAATTCTCATAGCGCTACAGACAAAGTAAATCAACTTGCTATATGCACAAACCCAATCTTTGGAGGTCTTTGAGGAACAAGCCAATAAATACTCAAATAAGCCTTAATAAGCCATATATGCATCGTCATGGGCACCCAGTTGTTGTTGTTTTTTTGTATCTGCAGTAAATCATGGCTGACTTCCATGCATGATCAAAGCTAGTTGTCTATTGTTAAGCTTCGTGGTCATGATTCTGCAGAGATTAACACACCAGAGAGTAGGGACACTGATGGAGGTTCATTTTGGATCAGTGCAGAAAAACAAATGTGTTAATGACTTCGAATGAAAAAAGCCAATAGTCATGTTTCCACCCAAGGTTTTTTTTTTTTTTTTTTTGCGATAAAAGGTTTAGCACATTGAAATGTTTACCGATATAGCTGATGGTAATGCAAATCATCGATAAAATTTCACAAGAATCTTTTTTCGTTTAACTTTTCCCCCAAACAAACTGTTTGGGGGAAAAAAGTGTAACATGACAGAATTTATCCATCAGTCAGGGGAAGAATAGGGATGAGCATGCCATCCAAACCTGTGACCAAAGATGTGCCAAGGAATTATGGTATACAATTTCATTGGCCTGCGCTACATTCAGCAGTCTGTGCATACAGCATATACACATCGATGGACAGTCTTCTCTCACTAACTACTAACCCCGAAAGTTTCCTCCACTACACTGTACTTGGCACAGGATGCCAACTTGGGCAGGGCGAGAGCAATCCTCTTCCTGGTCAGAACCAGTGGTCAGTGGCAACCTCGATGTGCGCAGCTCTCCAACACTACCTCTCCCACGGGCAGGGCCGGAGTGGGACCATTTTCAGGTAGGGATTTTAATGCCCAAGACCAGCCCTTTGCAACCGTTTGTTCTTACTATCTTGTTATATCTATTACTGACATGTTTCAATAAGAATATAAAGATAAACAACATATGACATACATAAAAAGAGCATTATTTTCTGCTACAAAAAGTCCAATTGTTCCATTATGAAAAAAATGTTTGTTTGCATTCAAACAAATATGAAGTACCTCAATAAGAAATTTTTTTGGCAGCCACGGCATGTGAAGACGGTTTGTTTACATCTCCATGGTAACGGCCTGAGTATGTGTACACGTGTGTGTGCATGTGTGTGTGTGCGAGAGAGAGAAAGAGAGAGAGAGAGAGCATGCGCACTGAGCCAAGTGACGTATGTGATGGCAGGCCTGCAGCCCGCACATGCCAAACACAACGTGCTCCTTGCGCAACTGCCGGCATGGTGCTGAACGGACAGTGCCATTTCAGCACCCTGAGTGTTTTGGACAGCACGGAAGCACATGGCTACAAGGTGGGGCGGCAGAAACACACATGGCTGGCAGCCAATGAGTGGAACACCTGCTCTTCACCCTCCTGCAGAAGCCAGGAGGGTATAAAAGGGTGCATCCAGCATTCAGAGTTGAACAAGTCTATCTATCTCTATCTCTCACACAGAGGTCACCGCTGCCACTGACGAAGACGACTCCCCGGCCACACTGCGCTCTCCGCAGGCACCTGCGCTCAGCCTTTCATGCCCTGTGCTTGACGCTGCTGCAGCCCGAACGCCAGGAAGACCGCGCTCTGCACCTCCACTCCGCACCTTCTCACCCATCACCCCTTTTTCTAATTGAAAATAAAAAGCGCACTTTTCCGCACGTCTCCCTCCTGTGTGTCTGTGCTCTGCCCTTTGTTCTGCTGCTTTAAATACAAATGTAGTGTAATTCGTTACTTTAGTTATTAGTCACACAATATTGTAACACATGCTTATTTTATGAGCCCAATTTAAGCGCAGCCCACCGGGAATTCTCGCGATTTTCCTGATGAGCCTCTCCGGCTATGCCCATGGACTTCGGCATACTTGAAGCACTATCGGACGAGCAGCTACTCCATTCTGACGTCGTCTTCTGATATTTCATACAACCGCAATTATTTGTGAAATTAAAATGAAAGTAAGCTGGTGTATTTCATTTAAATGTCACAATACTTTCTCCATTTTACAAAAATCTGAGGACATGCAGGACACAAAAGGTACACAATTTGTGATATACACAAAATTATAGATGAGCAGATTTCTTTTGCGATACACCAAAACTTATACAATATATATATATATATATATATATTTTTTAAAGGCATACCATTTTATCTGTAAACCTGAAGCGGATTTAACAAAATTTGTACAAATGGATACCAAATATAAGGATTATTTCACAGTAGACGGAGTATAGTCTGGATTTGGGTCTTGGCTGATTGGAGGTCACTCACTTGAATGATGCAGCACACTGCGGAATGCTGTTGGTGTGAGTGTAACACAACATGTCTGAAGAAAAGCTCTCATCTCAGCATCACTGAGAGAGGACACACACAGAGAGAGAAAGAGATTGCTGTGGGAAGGCAGTGCTGCTCATATTATTAGACTTCTAGCCCAATTTTTACGTCCCAGTGTTATGGTGAATGTGTGTCTGTGCGTGTCTGTGTTTGTTTGTGTAATGGTACAGGACAATTATAGAGAGAAATGCAGCCAGGAATGTCATCCAGGTCGTCATAACAACAGCTGGGATGATGTGTCTGTGTGTGTGCGCATGTGTACGTGTTTGTGCAACAGTTCATAATGCATGAAGCAATAAAGCATTTATTTCTCTCTTTATCTCTATATGCAGATATATGCATCTGATGCAAGCAGCTTGACCATTAATTCTTTATGAGAGAAAGCACAGTCCCTCACGAATATAGAGTGGCTGCTGCACTTATCGAATTCGTGCAGGATCGATACGCGAAACCTTGTTCAGAGTTTTGAACAAAAGCATGACTCAGAGGGGACCACCGACAAGGCAATATATTCAGCTCATGTCCGGAGTTTATTTTACTTACACATAAAGAGCTCTTTGATTAATGACATTTAAGGATCTGCAAAATATAATGTGACTATTTTTTGTTTA
Source organism: Ictalurus punctatus (assembly GCF_001660625.3). Taxonomy (NCBI): domain Eukaryota; kingdom Metazoa; phylum Chordata; class Actinopteri; order Siluriformes; family Ictaluridae; genus Ictalurus; species Ictalurus punctatus. The sequence continues at coordinate 5,271,505 of NC_030435.2, forward strand.
TAGAAGATTCATTTGCCAACGAGGTGACCCTCGTTTGGAATGCAATAGATTTGTATTTCGTGGGTGTTTTGGCTTTCAGTGGTGTGAGAAGTTTGTTCAAAGTAAGCTATAACGGAATCCAGAGTGAGAGAAGAGACAGATGATGTAATGCCTAGCTCCTACTCTTGGAGCCCAGTGGATTCTGGGTGAATCCTTTTGGCAGGAAATCTGACAGGAGGTCAATACGGAATGCCACAAGATCAGAAGGCCGAGCTGTAGCCAAATCAGAGAAAGAAAAAAGAGACAGCAAGAGAGTTTATACAGATAGAGCCTGGAAACAAAGAGCATGTACCGTAGATGAAGATAATCATGGTGATGATGAGAACGCACTATAGTAGCAGAAGTACAAAAGGGAAGAAGATCTCAAATGTAAAGCCCTTAAATACCCAGTTAAATCCTGGCTGACCTTTACCTTTTCTGCTCAGCCACAACCGTGCAGACATTCCTCATCTACTCTCCTTTTTATTGCTCTTTCCTTCCACTTTTTTTCTTACTCTTTTGTGCAACGCACCAGACTCCATTAAGAGCAAAAAAGGGGAAGACTGATGCTGTGACAGAAAGATCCTGCTTCCTTCATCAACAAAAGGTCTTCAGTAGACTGTGGAATAAATGGAGCACCAGGGTAGAGTCTTTGAAAAGGTCTAAAAAGGTTCTATTGATGTGATGACATGTTCTCTATGCAGGTCTGAAAATGTCAAATATCAACAAAGGGGCTCAACCTGTCACATGGCATGTGATCATAAGGGAAAACACAAGGTATAGGGTACATAAGGTTGCCAATCTGGTATATGAAGGCATGTTATTTATATTCTTGATATATCCATGACTACAGCACAACATGTCATAAGTTACAGAAATTACATTACACAGTTATATTGCCATGTTACAGAAATCTAAATGTAGAGCTAGACCCCTATGAGCAAGCTAGAGGAGACAACATGAGGAAGAATCACAGAGCGGAGTCTTCTGGGTGGATTATTTTCATTAAAGGATAGGAAATGTTCTGTATATTCCTACTGTTAATAGGAGATCTGAGATAAACTTTGGTCTTTATGAGTCATACAAGGTGCAAAATAGACATAAACAAGTATGAAGAATAGGGCAACACACCTAGATCAATCAGCGTGTCAGGATCTGACACTAACATCACATCCAGCAGTAGTGTAGATTATTAGGTACGCTCTGACTGGAATAAAAAAAAAAGTGGAATTACATAGTGTAATAAAATTGCGATCAGAGAGCAACTGCGAACTGCGGCAGGCCTAACTATGACAGTATAAGCTCCAGATCTACACATTTACCTAAAATAAGAACGCCTGACTAATCATATATCTTCTCAACCTAGACTTAAAGATTGAGATTGTGTCTAAGTCTTACACATATTCCAGAGCTGAGGGGCTATGTAGGAAAAATGTCTGCCCCTGCCTTCATTATTCTAGGCACTGATAAAGAGCCTGCACAACCAAATAAGCTCCTCTTCTTCCCTTTAAAAAGAAAAAGCGACTTTTTTTTAATGACAAAGGTGTAGACTGCACTTTTTAAAAACATTTTTAAAGGTACATTAGTGGTACACATTATCGTTGTGGTGTATAGCACTTGGATTAACAAATAAATGGTTTATATCCACTTTTACACATGTCATGTGACCATGAAAAAATAAATCAGTTTAGCTCCGCCGTTGTACTGACACTCAAATCTACAGTGAAGCGAAATACAACTGACACCTCACTATTCCAGAAGCTGTAACAGCCCAAGGTTAAATTAAATCAGGGATAATCAGGGATTGAAAGATTATTCGTTTAATTAAATCTATTGAGCTGAGTAAATCTCAACAAAACCCAGAATTATTAATCACCCTGTAATTAACAAGGACAGAGCAAATGTGAAGTTATCTGTTGTTTTAGTGATGAATTCCCAAGAAACAGACATATTTTACATGATTTCCACGACTTCTATATATGTCACCTTTAGTTCATGTCAAGAATAAAAATTTGCAACTGTCGGCTTCATAAAATATATGTAGAGAAAGAATAAAGTAAACAAACAAACAAAAAAAATCCAATATAAAGAACTGCCAAGAGTGTGCGCATGTATGCGATACCATCTAAAACTGAGCAGAGGACTGGAGGCTTATGTCTGGTCAGTGCAGTATCACAGAAAAAAGCTTTAAAAAAAGAAAAGGAAAAGTATTTGTGTTCTATATATGTGCAATGGCGGTCACTAACTGCAAAGAAAAGGTAAGAATAATACTTCAGCTTCTCATCTGAGAAACGTTGAGATTATTAATACATATACACATGCTCCATTTAACATCTTTGTTTCATTATATCTTAGTGATTCAAAGGAATGTTGCATAAATAAGGTCAAAAGAAAAAGCTACGCCTGCTAACTCTGACCCCTCATATAAGTTGGCTTGTACACATTCTTACGAATTTGAAATCTTCAGACTTTGAGAGCAAGACAGTTGGAGGAAAGATGACATATGCGTGGTAGGAGATGTATATAAAGAGATTTTTTGGTATTTCGTTAAGCAATATCGCATGAGCATGTTATACTGAAACTGCCACATACTGAGTGCCACAGGTAATCACAGACGTGCTGATATTCAGTACAACAACACGACTGCGAGTGGGATATTGCTTATACAAACAACAGTCTAATTGACAACGGTTTCAATGTACAACCCCAATTCTGAAAAACTTGGGACAGTATGGAAAATGAAAAAAACAAAAAAACAAACAAAAAGAGTCATTCAGCCTGTACTCTACTGAAAACACATTATTAACACACTATTTGATGTTTTACTTTGCGAATTTCATTTAATTTTGAAAATGTACACTCATTTCAAATCTGATGACTGAAACACACTCCAAAAAAAGTTGGGACAGTCGACTGTTTGCCACTGTGTAACATCAACTTTTCTTTTAATAACACTTATTAAGCGTTTGGGCGCTGAAGACACCAGGTGGTTAAGTTTAGCAAGCGGGATTTTCCCCCATTCATCCATTATGCATTTCTTCAGCTGCGCAACTGTACAGAGTCTACGTTTCCTTATTTTGCGCTTGATAATGCGCCACACATTCTCAATGGGAGATAGGTCAGGACTGCAGGCAGACCATGCTAACACCCGAACCCTCTGCTTACGCAACCATGTGCTTGTAATCCGGACAGAATGTGATTTGGTGTTGTTCTGCTCTGGATGGCAGCATATGTTGCTCCAAAATGTGTACATATCTTTCTGCATTAATGATGCCCTCACAGATGTGCAAGTTACCCATGCCATGAGCACTGACACACCCCCATACATGACAGATGCTGGCTTTTGGACCTGACGCTGATAACAGCTTGGATGGTCTTTTTCCTCTTTGGCACTGAGAACACGACGGCTGTTTTGTCCAAGAACTATTTGAAATGTTGTCTCATCAGACCACAAAACATGATTCCACTGCTACTGTCCATCTCAGATGAGACCGAGCCCAGACAAGTCGGTGGTGCTTCTGGACAGTGTTGATGTATGGCTTCTGCTTTGCATAGTAAAGTCTTAACTTGCATCGGTGGATGCAGCGGCGAATGGTGTCGACTGACAAAGGTTTACCAAAGTATTCCCGAGCCCATGTCAGGATATCCATTACAGACTCATGATGGTTTTAAGACGTAGACGTCTGAGGGATCGGAGATCACACGCATTCAGAAGTGGTTTTCGGCCTTGCCCTTTACACATCGAGATTTGACTGGATTCTTCAATCTTTTAATTATATTGTGCACTGCAGAAGGTGAAATGTCCAAAACCTTCCTGATTTCTTTTTGGGAAATGTTGTTCTCAAAGTGTTGGATTATTCACTGATGCATCTGTTAGCAGATTGGTGAGCCTGGACCCATCCTTGCTCTTGAAGGACTAGGCCTTTTTTGGAGGCTTCTTATATACTATGATTAGACGACTGCCTCACCTGTTTCACATCACCTTCTTACTTCAACTTCTCACATCACTATTAGTCCTAAATTGCCCGTGTCCCAACTTTTTAGGAATGTGTTGCATGCATCGATTTCAAAATAAGCATTTATCTTCAAAACCTATGCAGTTGATTTGGTAAAACATCAAATACCTTGACTTTATACGTTTTCTGTTTGAATACAAGTCAAAGTACATTTACAAATCACTCCTCTTTGTTTTTATCAGCATTTTCCATACCGTCCCGACTTTTTCAGATTTGGGGTTGTAATAAACTATTGCTAGAATTTAAATTTTTGTAGTGAACACAGACAAGCAGCATGATAGAAACAATGAAATGTACCAGTGGTGTTATACTAACTATCAGCACTCTTGGAATAACACATGTCCAGCCAAATTAGTGGACTGGACCTAGTAAATGTCCAAAATGGAGTCTGCAGGCTCGCGAGTGGTACAACTTCCCTATCATCTGAGATTGTGCGTTCTAATCCTGACTCAATGTATTGCTATCTCCTATCAATCAGAAGGAAACTAGCTAACAGTAGTGAATTAAAGGCACACGGTGGCTTTCACTCTTCCACACTGGTAGCTGTAGTGTAACATAGGTGGCTTAGCTATTGGATGCAGACTAGTAACAACTATATAAGGAGAAACTTTATGTGTGTGTGTGTGTGTGTGTGTGTGTGTGTGTCTGTCCTTGCTGTGAATTATCTTAAACTGCAAACCTCAGGTTATCTTTGCCACTGGGAGCTGACAGCAACAAAACCCCTGCTGTGTTCTGATCTCCCAAAACTCCCTGCCACAGGACAGAGAGGTAGGGAGTGCAATGGGGTGAATAGTAATAAGGCAAATGAATGGCAGCAGGAGCTTAGCATTAATACTACAACAGCAAATGACATGGTGCAGATTCTGTGCTAATCAATACGCACCATGGATATCTGTGTGTCATCAGCAGGGAAGGGAAAAATACATCAATATACTGTATATCCTGATATGTAATACCAAATGCTCGAATGTAAAAGTATCACAATACATTAAAAATACTGCGAAGAAACGATACAACTCAGAAACCAGACTGGAGTTTTTTTCTACTACCTCATGTTTCTGAGTAAGCCTAGCACTTTTGTTTGTCTCCTACATTGGTTTTATGAAAACTAGAAAACCTGCACCGGCATCCGTCTGTCCACTTTATGACAGATGAGTAAATCAGTCTTACTGTCTCTTTGTTTCAGGCCTGCCATTTGACATGTCAGTGCATGTTTACATGTGTGTTCCTATCCAGAGGCAATAAAAGCAGAGATTCAATCATTTCCACTCTAGGTTATATAAGGAGATTAATTATTGTATAAGGCATACAAATGCATCCAAGCAATACTTGCTCTAAATTACCCTGCTACTCAAAATACAAAAGGCATGACATAAATAAATAAAGAAAGAAAGAAGAAAAAAGAAAAACCTGTATACAAATACACATTGTGTAAATGGTTTCCTCACTGTAAATAACCCTGTAAATAGCAGCAATGCAAACAGCAGTGGGAATATATAATTAAGTATATAGTACCTAACGGGCTGCAGGATAACCTGAAACACTGTTTATTTTCTACTTACTCATGAATCACATTCAGTTTGTCCTTAGGGAAAAGACAAGTAAAGAAACTCCCAAAAAACTGTCCTGGCCACACCTTCACCTCTCTCACACTACTACCTGCACTCACATACATCTTTAACACATCCCTCTCCACCGGCACATTACCTCATTGAAGCATGCCCGGGTTACCCCGCTGCTTAAAAAAACAACACTTAACCTTGCTGCTGTTGACAACTACAGACCTGTCTCCCTTCTCCCTTTTCTGTCCAAAACCCTTTTTTTTTTTTTTTTTGGAGAGCTGTTTTTAATCGATTCTCCACTTTTCTCACACAGAACAATCTCCTGGACACCAAGCAGTCTGGCTTCAAAACCAGTCACTCCACATAAATTGCTCTGCTTTCTGTCACTGAAGCATTACGACTAGCAAGATCAACTGTCCTCATCCTACTCAACCTTTCTGCTGCCTTTAACACTGTGAATAATCAGATCCTCCTGTCAACTCTCTCCAGCCTAGGCATCACCAGAATGGCTCTGTGCTATCTCTCAGACAGATCCTTCAAGGTATTGTGGAGAAGAAGGGTTTCTGAAACTCAGCAACTCACAACTGGGGTTTCCCATGGGTCACTGCTCTTTTTTCTATTTATACTACGTTTCAGGGGCCTGTGATTGAGTCTCATGGCTTCTCATATCACTGCTACGCTGATGACATTCAGCTCTATTTGTCTTTCCAGCCTGATGATCCATCCTTCTCAGCACGCATCTCTGCCTACCTGACTGACATCTCAAACTGGATGGGGGAACGCCACCTTAAGCTCAACTTTGCAAAATCTGAGCTTCTCTTCATCCCAGCCTGCCCCTTAATCAACTACAACCTCACTGTACAGCTCGGCTCAACCACAGTCGAGCCAACCAGGACAGCCAGGAACCTTGGGGTGACTTTCGATGACAACTTGACCTTTACAGACCACATTTTAACAACTGCATGATCCTGTAGGTTCATTCTATACAACATCAAGAAAATCAGACCTCACAGTTCTCACTGAACAGACTACATAACTACTAGTCCAGGCTCTTGTCATATCAAAACTGGACTACTGCAATGTACTACTCTCAGGCCTCCCAGCTAGCTCCATCAAACCCCTTCAGATGATCCAGAACGCAGCAGCACCCCTCGTCTTCAACCAGCCCAAGAGAATCCATGTCATACCCCTCTTCATCTCCCTCCACTGGCTTCCTGTAGCCGCCCGTATCAAATTCAAGGCCTTGATGCTCATGTACGAGACTTTGTCTGGAACAGCACCCCTCTACCTCAACACTCTCCTTGAGGTTTATGTTCCCTCATGCAACCTGTGATCAGTTAATGACCGACACCTTGTATAGTGTCTAGTCAGCAAGGCATAAGGTCCCTTTCCAAAACCTTCACACTAACTGTCCCTCAGTGGTGGAATGAACTTCCAACCTCAACCCGGACCACAGAATCTGTCACTATCTTCAAAAAACTGCTAAAGACCCACCTCTTCCGTGAACACCTAACTAACCCCTAACTAAAAAAATATATTCTGCACTTACATTGGCTCTTACACCTCTACTCTGCAGACAATTCTCTGGAACTCAATTAAAAATCTTATATGGTAACTTGTATTGTTCACCACTTGATATATCGCTTTGCTTGTATTTCCTCATTTGTAACTTGTTTAAGATGAAAGCGTCTGATAAATGAATAAATGTAAAATGCAAATAATTGTAAAATTGTGTCATTATGAAGAGGCAATATCATCAGGTATCACAGATTTATTCATTTACACACAGTAATATATTTTGCCACTGATCCGTACATAGGATATGTATTTCTGTATATATTCTGTATACAAATGTATACATTTCTTAGATAGAATATAAAAGTCTGCCATCTTTAATTCATCTTTACAGTGGAATTCAAACCCCGCTAACACACGGTGAGGCCAGATTCCAAATAAATTCCTAATCACAATGCACATTCAACACATAAAATATAACACAATGCCCCCATAGAGCTTCCAGTACAGATTAAATTATTCAGATTAAATTATTCAGATAATTCTTCTCAGATTAAATTATTCAGTTTTTCATATTCAGAGTATGCTTGTACAGATGTTTAAGGTGATTTTCTGAGTGGCCCATTCAAATGATCAGAAGTTTTTAAATATTGTGTAAATACAATTTTAACATAAGACACAATGTGAAATATCCCAGTTGGTTAGGAAGTTGGAGTCACAGCGCAGGGTCAGACATGATACGACATTCCTGGTGTAGACAGGGTTAAGCACCTTGTTCAAGGGCCCAACAGTGGCAGCTTGGTGGTGCTGGTGCTTGACCTCCTGACCTACAGAGCAGCAACCCAGAGCCGTAAACACTGAGCCACCACTGCACTAACTTGCTGATATATAAATAAGAAGCATTCAAATAAACTAATTTAACAGGAGTCTCGCATACTGCAAATATACTGCTGTATGAATTATACACACACACACACTGCAGAGAGTGGATCATTCAGCATACTGTGCAATCCAGAGAGCATGGATTTCCTTTAGAGTTCTAAAATCTGCACACTGCAGAAGCTTTCCACTCAATAGATCATCCCACATATCCAAACACACAAACACACACACACACACACACACTAAACTGTTAATCTGAAGGTCAGAGCGCTACAGGTTTATATATTGGTCTTTTTGCAACACAGACTTTGCCAGATTTAGAAAACTGAGGGTCAAAATCATGTCCACAACACACACACACACACACACACACACACACACACACACACACACACACAGTCAAACCGAAGGTCAGAGTGTTACAGGTTTGTGTGTTGGACTTTTGGCAGCTCAGACTCTACTTGAAGAAGTTTACTTGAGGAAACTGAGGGTCAAGCTCACGTAAACAACACACACACACACACACACACACACACACACACACACACACACACACACACACACACACACACACACACATCTTCCCTGCCTGTAAAGGGGTTTTAAAACAAGGTTACTTGAAAAGGTTACTGAAAAGCTTAAAGTCTGAACACTGATATTTACAGAAATGATTTTGTGTAAGTTAAATGCCCATGATTTTTTTTTTTGTCAAAGTAGCCTCACCGCTTCAAAGCAAAAGTGGAAAAGAGAGATAGAGAGAGAGAGAGAGAGAGAGAGATGATTGAAAACTCAAGGGGAGTTCAACAGTCACTTATTACACCACCCCCCAAAAAAAGGTTTTATTTTACAAATGTGTAGGAGCCATAAATAAGAATGGCCCCTGTTCTCTACACGCAAGTTAAATAACTGTCTTTGTACACGGCGATAAAGAATGATGGGAACGGAACAGCTGGAGCTGACTGAGTTGGGCTGGGAGCTATGCAGCCCTCCTGTACTGAAACCCACACGCACATACACAGACACAGACACACACAGATTCATTGTTTATCTCTAACTGGGCCAGAGGGAGCCATTCCGGCTCCAAACACACCGCCCCTCATCCAGTCTGGTAAGAGTCTGCATTTTTGGATTTAATTGGAAGAAACAGAAATAGAAAAAAAAAGTGGACAACCAGGACCTTAATGGCTGCCATCCTTATGGGCCGTGTATTTGTGTTTCTCTTCCCAGCTGTCCTTTCTCACTGGATTTTATTTGATTTTTTTCTATTCTTTTCTTCTACCTTATTCTCCACAAACCCAGACCTTAGTGCAATGAGTAGGGGCTGAAGACATCTTTCTTCTTCATTTGCTGTGGCGATAAGGTTCGAGAACAAAGCTCCTGCGTCTCAGCTCAGAGCGTTTATTTGTACTTGTGTGTGTGTGTGTGTGTGAGAGAGAGAGTGTGTGTAATGGTGGAAATGATACGACACAAATAAATGAAAGAGAATAATTACCTGTGGATTATCTCGGGCTGGTAATTAAATCTGCTGACTTACACTCTTACTCATAAAGACACAGAGTGAGTGAGAAAGAGTGAGAGAGAGAGAGAGAGATAGGGAGATAGAGAGAGACAATTTCAAATAAATGCTGGAGTTTCCAATCTAAACTTACAGTGGGGGAAATAAGTATTGGACGCGTCAACATTATTTTCAGTAAATATATTTCCAATGAGGCCATTCACATGAAATTTTCACCAGACTTCAGTATTAAGTAAAGAAATCCATAAATATAAAGAATTCACAACATTAAAGTCCATAAATAAAGTTATGTGTAATAAAGTGGAATGACACAGGAAAAAAGTATTGATCACTCTAACTGAAATTTATTTCATACTTAGTGGAGAAGGCTTTGTTTGTAATGACGCTTCAAGATGCTTCCTGTATGAAGAAATTAATCTGCCGCATTATTCAGGTGTGATTTTGGTCCATTCTTCTAAACATCTTGTCTTTAAATCTTGTTCAATTGGATTCAAGTCAGACTGACTGGGCCAATCAAACGCCTTGATTTTTTTCCACTGACATCAATTGAGAGTTTCCTCTGCTGTATGCTTTGGATCGTTGTCCTGCTGGAAGGTCCACCCACGTCTCATCTTTATCATCCTGGTGGATGGCAGCAGGTTCTTCTCAAGAATCTTCCGGTAAAGGAACTTCATTCATCATTCCATCAATTATATGAAGTCTGCCAGTACCATGTGATGAAAAACAGCCCCACACCGTGATGCTTCCCCCTCCAAACGTCACTGCTGGTATAGTGTTTTTAGGGTGATGTGCAGTGCCATTTCTTCTCCATACATGGTGTGTAGTATGGCAGCCAAAAAGTAAAATTTTGCTCTCATCTGACCAGACTACACTCTCCCAGTATTTCATAGACATGTCCAAATGAGTTGTAGCAAACTTTAAATGAGCTTCCACATGCCTTTTCTTTAGTAATGGAGTCTTGCGGGGTGAGCGTGAGCAGTGGAGTGCACTGCCTATTGTTTTCTCTGTGACGATGGTACCTGCTGCCTCCAAGTGTTTCTGGAGTTCTTTCCGAGTGGTCCTTGGCTCTTGGGCTACTCTTCTGGTTATTCTTCTGACTCCCTGGTCATGAATCTTGCGAGGAGCCCCTGTGCGTGGCCGGATGATGATGGAGTGATGTTGCTTCCACTTGTGGATAATGGCCCTAATGGTGCTGACTGGAAGATCCAGAAGTTTTGAAATATATCTGTATCCGATTCCCTCAATATGTTTTGCAACAATAAGGTTGGCAAAGTTTTTGGGAGAGCTCTCTGCTTTTACCCATCATGAGATGTTTCTTGTGTGACACCTTAGTACCAAAAAGCCTTTTTATACACCATCAATTTACTAACCCAGCTGATATGAATTTGCACAAATAGGGGGTATAATTACTTATTTCAGCTGGTTCCTTGCCTTACCTTGCTTTTACTTAGCGTGTTCCAATACTTTTTTCCTGTGTCATTCCGCTTTATTACACATAACTTTATTTATGGACTTTAATGTTGTGAATTCTTTATATTTCTTGAGGTAATACTGATATCTGATGAAAATTTCATATGAATAGCCTCATTGGAAATATATTTACTGAAAAAAATGTTGACATGTTCAATACTTATTTCCCCCCACTGCATCTCAACGAAAATGGCGCACATCAGCATTACATCCATTGATATTACAAGGAGCTACTTAATAGAAATCAATAAATAGCATCCTTGAGCAAACCTATGAGGCACACGGGATGCTGCACTTGAAAAGAATCGAACGTGATGGATCATAAAGTCTTGGAACACACCTGTACTGTATACATACACTGCAAGAGATTCAACATTTGTGTACCTCCTGCAGAACTTCAAGGCAGATTTTGTTTCCTGAACACCAAAGATGAAAGTGTCCTTGCGGCTTACAAGACTGAGATGGTCTCATTACTTGCTCGCTCTCCACACACTGTACTTGTACACTTCTTTTGCTTCTGGAATCAAGCCAATTAGAACTGACCAGTTGAAGCTGAATCTTGATCCGGGACTGCAGGTTTAGCACCACAGCCAATCCCAAGTGCCACTGGAGAAGAAGAGCTTAGGACTAAGGACAGATTCTCAGATACTCTGGCGGTTAGAGGCAATCCAGTCAAATTCACTTTTAAGGTTAATATTTTAGGAGTAGAAATAACTGACTGGCTGGAGTAACTGTTTATTTCGTGTGTGTCACGCACAGTGATTTAGATCAGCTTATTCCTCACTTTTTAAGCGGTTCATTCAACCTGTTTATACCACATACTGCATGAAAAGAGCTGTAATCAGACCAGTAGACTCCTGCATACGCCACAGAATTTTGGACGTATTCAGAAATGTACTGACCGGGGGTGCTAAATTGTACACGTCCGTATATATATATATATATATATATATATATATATATATATATATATATATATATATATATATATATATATATACGATTATTTACCTTTTTGTATGGTTGAATCCTCGAATCTGATTAGTCAGAAGGTGTGTATTATTAATGTTTATACACACTTCTCAGACAGGAGTCCCAGTTGTAACAATGTGCTCGTTCTAATATGTTATTCTTATTATAGTAAAAGCTCATACGTGTGACACATAATCTAAGACTAATAATAAACAGATTTTTATAAAACCCAAATGTGTTGTTATGTTATGTTATGTAAATGTAAATGGGCAGTGGTGGATTGGTGGTTAAGGCTCTTGGTTACTGATCAGAAGGTCGGGGGTTCAAGCCCCAGCACTGCCAAGCTGCCACTGTTTGGCCCTTGAGCAAGGCCCTTAACCCTCTCTGCTCCAGGGGCACTGTATCATGGCTGACTCTGTGCTCTGACCCCAACTTCCTGACATGCTGGGGTGAAAAGAAAAGAATTTCATTGTATATGTGACAAATAAAGACTCATTATAAAATGTTAAAGCTCCCGTATAATTAGCCTAAAGCGCCTATCCAAGGCTTACCCAAAGTTAAATGAATGCTGTTCTTGAACCATTGGGAGTACATGCATGGTTTTGGTCTCTTTTGAAAGGTGACACTCTGACATTTTCCCCCAGTGGTCAGAATCACTGTAAGTGCTACTGGTATTTAGTAACAGAAGTTTGAACACACTGAAATAGAAGGGTTTTTTTCCCCCCCGCCTCATTTTTTTTTTTTTTTTGCATACAGATGCCTGCAGATGACTACACCTGGGAACTATTAGCTGGAAAACACAACTGGACCACAGCCTTACCCAGTCCAAGTTCAAATTTGATAACAATGCCAAAGAAAATGAATATTTTACACATGGTTTTCTAAGGGTCTGTCCATGGGTTTTACCAAAATCACCTTTTGGAGACTCCAAAGGACCCTTGGTAACCATGTACACATACCTACGATAAAGGCTACTGCGCTTTATTTTTCTAATAATTTTGGACAGTAATGAAAGTGATACTAAGAGCTATCATATCACATATCCAACAATCTACAAAATATATATTTATATGTATATTTGTAATTGAAACCTTTGCACACTTTTACACCACTGGTTACGCAGCTATACGCAGGGACTTTTAAAATGAAGTGTTGAAACTCACCCCTAAAGCAGCATATCATATTTTTCAGAATTTCATTGCCTATACGATGCACCAGTCCTCCACACAATCGGTTGCAATAGGCTTGAGCTTTTCACACAGACTCTCATTGGCTATTGAAGGCTATGGACAGGACATGGAAGCTCCCATAGGTTCCAATGAGGTGTCAATCGAAAGGTCGGAGCCCAGTGGCCATTTTGAAATCAAGCAATAAGGAATCGCTTGACGTTTATGCTATGACCTTACAACATATTTCCATTGCACCTCTGAGGTTTCTTGGCAACAGAAGCATGCAGAGTCCCTCACTTGCTGTGAAAATGTCAGTATAGGAATCAGTATCAGGTATCAGTTCCTATATGTTTTTGTTTTTTTTTTCTTTTGTTTTTTAAATCTAAAATTATATATTTTTTGCAAATATCCAACCACATCTTGTCATGTGTATTTAATTCTGCCTGCTTGAAAAATGGAAACGCATTATATAATATAAAAGGTCAATATATCCATTAATAAAATATACAATGTGCTTACATTCCACTAGTGTAAGAATTAATGCAGCCTGGAACTGGTACCTGTACATGTTACATTTATCCCTTTGTAAAGTTGCTGATGCACTGAGAATTGATGATGATGTTACAGGAGTGTAGTTTCATTGGCTGTCCCTACTGACTCGCAGTCTAAAGAGGATTCTGCTAATAACACTTAGCTTAATGGAATGGAACCGTCAGGCAGTGATGGGTTACCATTTACAGTAAAAATGTGCATGTGGGAAATCGCCATGGGCTGCAGTAGGACATTTACATTTATGTAAGGACCACTTATAGCTTCCTGCAACGCACGGGTGCGTCTCTGATATCCGTGTGAAGAACGGCTGCCTTAGTACTCCAGTTTGAAGGTCTCTGTAGCATTGGGTAGAAATGAAAACATCATTGGAACCAATGTTAGTCCTTTGGGCAAGGCTTTAACTTGCACATGCATATCTGACCGTGTGCATTGTATTATCTCTCTGTTGTATTTATCAGCTTTACTGAGGACTAGCAGCACCTGTTTTGCCGCTGCTGACAAAATAGCACAACTAATTGGCTGGCTGAAAATGATTGTTGGCTTCAAGATAAGCAATTCACTTACATTTATTAACATACTACTCAGAGGGATGTTGAGACTGCCATGTTTTTCAAAACACCTAGCAGGACATACAACGTTGTCCACAAATTTGGCCCATATAAGGAGATAATCATTATTTTCATTGTTATATTATGTGATCTTGTATATCCACAAAGAGACATGGCCACGTTGTATTTCATTATTCAGTCATAATACAGTTGTTTATCTCGGTTCGTTCATTTATAACATTTGCAATGCAGACACTAATTAGCGAGCTCTGCTCAGAAGTGAGTCATAGATCCTTTCTCCAAGCCATGCTCAGTCACATTCAGGTACAGTACGTGCCTTACGGATGTATCAAACTAACTGACAAACACACTCTCATTACAGGAATATCAACCTCTGATAGCGCAGCTTACATCATAACAGATGAGGCATTGTTATTCTACATTAAATCAATAGCGTCTATGATACTGTATTACAACAATCTGTGCAAGTGTCATGTATAACCCATTTGACAACTTTTAACAATTGGGGTTGTATGTATGTCATCAAAGAAATCATCACATATCAGTTTTCAAGACAAGCAAGTCCCATTAGCAATTCAGGGGAAACAGAGTGGGAAATAAACAGACAACAAATACAAGTTCTTGTAATGCTATAGACACACTTGTATACATGGAGATTCTATCATGTATGAATGAAAAAGCACATGTCATGTTCTGTCATGCTAACCCTCTACCACTCAAGTCACAATCAGGATTTAAACTTGCCATTGCTGGGGAAGGAAATAGCTATTCATTTGCTGGCAATCTGACAATAAAAATCCAATTGCTTTTTGCCTTTCTGCGTGCAGAGAGAAAGTACATAAATAACAGTGTTTAGCACTACCTTTTCCATAAAATAAAATTAAAAAATCTATATATATATATATATATATATATATATATATATATATATATTTTTTTTTTTATAGTTTAAGCAATAACGATCCATCTAGGATACAAAAGTGGGGGCTATAGTGCTATACAAGCATTTTGGAAAGTACTACACCGTAAAGTATTAAATGAGTCCAAAAGTAAAAGAGATGAAAAGAAAGATAAGGCTGTGAATATAGTTGGGGGGGGGGGGGGGGGGGGGGGTAAGTGAGCGAATAAATAAAGACAAAAACTCTGTCACACTCTGCTTTTACACACCCATACAGATGCTGGATGGAAGTTGAAAATGTAGAATGTAATCCACCAGTGACAAAACAGTGATTTGAAATACACTATATGGCCAAAAGTATGTGGACACCTGCCCGTCATACCCATATGTGGATCTTTCCCAAACTGTTGCCACAAAGTTGGTAGTACAGAATTTGTATAGAATGTCTTTGTATGCTATAGCATTGCAATCTCCTGTCACTGGAACTAAGAGGTGCAAACCTGTTCCAGCATGACAATGCACCTGCGCACAAACTGAGGTCCTTTTGTCAAGGTCAGAGAGGAAGAACTCGAGTGGTCTTGCAGAGATCCCTGACCTCAACCCCACTGAACACCTTCGGGATGAACTAGAACAGTGACGGCACCCCAGGCCTCCTCATCCAACATCAGTGATTGACCTCACTAATGTTCTTGTGGCTGAATCAGCAAATCACCACAGACATGCTCCAAAATCTATTGGAAAGTCTGTCCAGATGAGCAGCAACATTAAATAATGTTTCTCCAGCTACCCGATTATAACATAAAGCAGTTCAGTAGCCTGATAAATTCCCTCCCACTTCCCAGCTTAGCGGCTTTGTACTTGACTTGAATGCAAAGGTGAGATGATTTAGACCTGCATCTAAGACTTGACCACAACATTTCTTAGCTTTGTTCCATCTAAATGTAAACTCAGCACAAGTCTTCCGATGGTTCGTTGTTCGTCTGGTGCATTCCCCTTTCACAAATCAATTAATCACTAATTAGTGCAGATGTGCTGCAACAGTGCAGGTGTGATACAAAAGTTCCCTTTTTCCCCCATTTGGAATAATTTAAGAAATTGTACACGCAGCATTAAGTGTTACTATCACCAGTTTATTAGTGTGTTACATTCTGTAGTAACGATAGACAGGGGAGTAACCTGGCCTGGGCATGTGGGCTTGTAGCACCGAAGATTTTTTCTTTAGCCCCGAATAATTTTCCACTTGGAGCAATTTGTCACTTCATAACTGAACATCAGTAAAAGAAGACGGCGGTGTTGTAATTTTATATCGTCAGTGAACAGAGTGTTGTATTTTATCTTCAGTGAAAGGAGGCAAGACCAATCAGACAGGGTTTACAAGAAAATATGTGGAAATACTCGTGTCTTATTGGCTGACAGGTCTCAAATCTGCCAAATGCTAGCTCACATAGTCAGTTAGTGTGAGGGAATAATGGATATATAGTTGTTGTTTTTTTTTAAACCAGTAAAGGGATTGAAACCGAAACTCTAACATCCTTTCATGCTGAAGAGGAAAACAAAGTGTGTAAATGTCTATATGAGTTCCAAGTTACATGAACACAATATGAGAAGAGCATAAGGACAGCTAGCGTACTTTGCATGGCACTGTAGCAGCTAAACCCATATAACGATAGCTTAGTTGTGCCTTCCATTGGGTAGTGACATCAAACTAGCTAGTCTCGTGTTAGATAGCCAAAAAGTTTGATATTTTATAGTAGCAAACACTGATAACTAACCACAAAACTGCACAACACTACCCTCTTAGAAAAAAGAAAAAAAAAGGTTCCATATAGCACCCTTCTTTGCAGTACTTTACAAGTGAAGCTTTCCCTTCTAGAGCGTGCTCCAAGTAAAACCCTGAAAAAAATTCTCAAGAAATCCTTTTTTTTTTTAAGAGTGGAATCAGTATATCGCAAAGTTTCTTGACAGCACATCTGAAAAACGACCTTGCAGACTTATTAGCTAAACCACATGGCTTCTGCTGTATCTACTGGGAACAAAGTGGCTGCAAGCAGAGAAGGACAATAAGTCAAAGGATCCACACCTTCACACAGACAAGCCTTACCAGTATTCCTCTACACTCATCCTCTCTCTCTGGCTCTCTCTCTTACACACACACACACACGTAATTCTATGCTAGTGCGGTATTTCCATTGACTTGTGTGTTAGTGTAGCTCATTCTCCATAAATCCAGTTAATAAAAGCATGCATGCATACACACTTCACTATAAGAAAAGTCAGTGGAAATAACACTGGATTAAGAAGTGTGCTGGAGATCTGCTTTCGTCTGGATGCTAAGTGTACTAAGCTCTGTATATGTACAGTAGGTGTAAATGTGCGCTTCAATGCACTAAGCATGAAGGGGAAAAAAATGTCTGCTTTTACCAGTGTCATCATCAATCATTCCCACCATTACATCTGTTTTCATCAACTCGTCTGGTCGCTTCTCCATCATCCCATTTCTATATATAAAGTATAAAATCTTTTGTGGACATAATTGATTTTCTGCCCTGTTCTATGACTTGTCTTCCGCTGAATTTAGTCGCTCGTTTGTCAATATATATTCATATTAGCCGCATATGCATTGCACCATTTGGAGTTTGCTGCTCGGGAAATGACTGGACCATTTGCTGCGTGATGTTATGATGGAAGATCGAGGTTATCGACTGGATTAGAAGCTCATCTCTTGGCATTGAAGATCATTTCAATCATGCGTCAACTGCTTCTATAAACGAAAGCCTTACTGCAAAACAGAAGATGGGTGAAGGATTTAGAGCTCCTAGTCCTACAATGGTGATGAATGAAGTGATTGAGATTTCAGAAAGACGTAAGTCTCTTTGAAGATCTGTCATCTTGTGCCTTTCTATAATTCACATAACAGTACTAGTTAATTGCTTTTTTTGACCTTTTTTTTTGCCAGAGTATGAGCAAGATGTCACTAATTATTTAAGCACATAAGCATGGTGGCTTGGTTTTGAAGGCTTTTTAGGTGACTGGAAGTCTCTGAGTTTCACAGTTGAGCAAGACCCTAACTCTCAGCTGCTCAGTGAGAATATGTGAGGATATGTGAGAAACTAATCCTTTATAGGAAATAAATAAATAAATAAATAAATAAATAAATAAATAAATGGAATAAAACATTTAAGTGAGTAGCAGTGCATTCACACTCACTTTGTATCACGTTGCACCATTTTGCACAGAACAGGTGCAATGAATGTCATCACATGCATGATTTTATTTCTTTGATAGATAGACATGTGTCAGAGATTTGTCTAGCAACATTCAGGAAAACAGTTTCGATGCTTATATGCAGGACCAGCTGGAATAAATGGGCTAACAGGGTTATCCCTCCTCTTCCAAAAAAAAAACCCAAAAAATTTTCTTACTTGCGGTTAATGGTTTTAAGGTGATTTGTTTTTAAATTTGTGATACAAACAAACAAAGAAACAAACAAACAAACAACAGTGGTCCATCCAACCATCCATCCATTTTTCATAGCACATATCCCACACAGGGTCACGAGGGAGCCTGAAGCCTATGCCAGGGAACTCGGGGCACAAGGCGGGGGAAACCCTGGACAGGGTGCCATTGCAGTGGGACAATCACACACACACACACATTCACACACTTTGGACAATTTGGAAATGCCAATCAGCCTACAACGCATGTCTGGGGGAGGAATGCGGAGTACCCTGAGGAAACCCCCGAAGCACGGGGAGAACATGCAAACTCCACAGACACAGGATTTGAACCCCAGGCAAATGTGCTAACTACTAAGCCACCATTGACCCCTCATTTACAGTCATTACAATTAATACTAACAGACTACTTTATAATTCCTTGTGATAAACCAACCAGTTTGCCAAGGAACAAATATCTCACAAGAACCAAAGACCAAAAAGAGAACATGGGGAAAATAAACAAACCCACTATCACTATCACTTGTCTTGTAAACCGAACTAATGCTGGTGAATCTGGCTCATTTCATTAATATACATGGCTAACGATTCACCAATAATTTACAGGAAGAGGCCATTTTACTGACACTGTAAATAAACAACAACAACCCAGCAATATATTTTTCCTCTAGCCCGTTGACAAAAAAGTGAGGGTTTAATCTCATTTCCTTGCTACTAACTCTCTCAAAATTGCTTCAATTCTCATTTACACGAATTTTTATTTCTTAAAATTTGCGTCTATGCTTCAGCCTCCTGTCGCTGTAAATCACTAATGATAACTGGCTGACTGATAGGATGAGGGATTGTAGGTTGCTTATTTGAATTTCACATGAAAGGTTGGATGCTTACATGGAAAGGAAGCAAAGAGCATCTACTGCTGCTCAGCCCTTTCATGAGTCACTTCATCTCTACCTGCTACATATGTGTCTAATTACAACATTGCACCAGTTATGTGTTTACATCACTGCTTTCAGTGCATTTTCCCTGAGCGGGTCAATCTTTAATCCACAGCCCGGGAGAGTGCAGTAGTCTGGTGTTTATGCAAATTAGCCTCATTGACGTCGCTATTATACATTTTCTGCTTATATGCAGTTTGTAAATATTTTCTGGCTTCAGATTCCTTTTCACTCAGATTTTCTCTCTTTTCGGCAAATCCTTCAGGGAGGGAGCCTCTTCCTGTTTCCAATGTGGCGCAATTAAGGCGCCTTTTATTGCACCTGGCTATTTCACAGACATTAAGGAAGGGGGAGGGCAATGCTCATATATTTTCCTGTGCTTTAAATTGATTGCAGTAAAAAGAGAAAGAGAAAGGGGTTGGGGTGGAGCGAGGGATCTGCCTAGACAGTAAAGTTTATGGACAATGCGAGGCAGGATATTACCTGTGTGTCTCTGCATTGATGAGTTACTCCATACACTTAGAGGGTTGAGAGAGGGAACGGGAGACATAAAAGCAGAGACGGAGAGTGAGAATGCAGAAGAAAAGTTGACGAGTAGGGCACAGAGGAGTGATAGAGGATGACATAAAACTGATATCTGGCTAGGATGGCAGAGAAGGGACACAGACATACATAGAGCAAAGGAAGAGATCAGACTCTCATAGAACAGAGAGGGAATTTCTGGTGCTATTTTCTGAGATCAGAATGGGGACAGGAATAAGACATCCATTATGGCAACCTTATAAATGACGGTGTGAAGAGTTTAACCCTATTAAATGATGTTAAAGACATTTACTCATGTATCAATATGGCTCTAAAGATTCAAAAGGTTTTAAAGGATGACACAGGTGTCCTGTTTCACTCACTCATAAATCCATGTGAATGTCATACATACTGTATAATGAATGTATGAGATTACAAACTGCACCTTTTTAATGAATAAGTAATGTTTAACAGTAAGACAATCTCTGTAAAATAAAACTGCACTTAATGAACTCAAATGAGCGTATAATTAAATGCTAAATCAAGGCAGACTCACTACATATACTTAAATATGTTTTGCCACTGTGGAGGCATACACGTGTTATACTATTTTAGCCGGTTCCTTCTACTGCCTCTGTAGTTGGTATAAACTTGGCTTCTACTTTTCAGCAGCATTCAATATCTCTAAAGAACTCCATCTATTCTCTGTACCGCTTATCCTACACATTTTCTGTGCCGCTCATTCTCCCAGGGGACTCGGGGGACAAAGCGGGGGACACCCCAGGACACATCACAGGGCACAATTACACACACATACACATTCACACCAGAGATGCCAATCAGCCGACAATGCTTGTCTTTGGGGAGGAAGTACCCGGAGTAAACCCCCCGAATCATGGGGAGAACATGCAACCTGCACGCACACAGGGCGGAGGCAGGAACTGAACCCCCAACCCTGTAGGTGTGAGGCAAACCTGCTAACCACTAAGCCACCGTATCCCCATCTCTAAAGAACTGCTCCATCAAAATCGTGCATTTGTTTTCGTTTGACTTCCTACCGTCTTGCTCATTTTTGGAGTCCTTTGTGAAGACTTTCAACAGCATAATAAACTTCAATAAGGTATAAGCATTATCTTAAAGCACATCTTTTCCTGACCATGAACCAGCCAGTGCAGAATAAACAAATCACTGTGCAAAACAATGTGTTTCTATGTGCACACGTGCAGAATGGCAACAGGTTGTGATTTTTAAAATCGCTTAACTGACCTTTAAAAACAGATTGGACTTAAACAAAAAAAAATAAATCCCCATTGGACTAGTCACATTTACTGACATCACAGAGACAAGGTATTACCAATATAACCACTACATTCTATAGACAGGTTCACATGTGAGTGAACAAAAATATCAGACAAGATTATTTCTACCACAAAAACATTCAAGTGAAATTTCTAAGTAAAATCTACACATATACTAGGACAAGAAGATAATTGCTGTTGGAGGACATTCAGTACTGCAACAGAATACCTAATAACAACTTTTACAAGCATGCCTCTCTTTGGCAGGTTATTTTCTGCATCAGTGCTCAGAAAAAAATACCTAATATTTTTGCCATACACATTTACAGTACACCAACTCCACGGTATTGGCCTTATTTTTGTGCTTGCATAATGACCGCACAAAAAAAGGCCCTTACACTGATCATTGATCTTCCCTGGACTATGAAGCAGGAGGTTATAAATGAAACTGACAAATGATTGTTTGTATTTCTCTAAAATAATAGTTCCTGATCTACTCTACTTCTCAGTTTGAAATATCTCTTAGTATTCTACCACCTCACATACCTATGCAACTTTTAGAGCAATTTATAAAGTCTTAAACACTTGTATTTAAGAACAAATGATCGGTTTTCTGATTGGTCTCTGCCAATAAGCCATGGAGAGTGGTCTGAGTGTCAAAGAGAGAAATGCTGCAAAAACCAGCCTACATGACAATTAAACACTCTATAAAGCAAATTTAGCCTTCCACTCATACAAGTTGTCCTTCCTAGACAAGAGATCTAATGAAGTGTTATTAACTTCACTAACCTTCACCCTACGTCAACCTCCTCCAATCAAACTGAACTGTAGTGTCTAATTCCCTCATATGCTTTCCCTCTTTGTCCTGCGTTAATTAGAATCATTCCTTCCAAAGCCTGGTAGTCAGATAGTATCTGAGAGCCATCACTCATAATTAACACCGCTGGAAGATCAGGAGTAGAAATGCATGCCTGTGGATGGCGAAGGGTGGCATCATTCAGTATTTAACAGGGGTATGTGAGATTTCTTGGCTGGTGATGAGTGGAAATAGGGCGCACGGTGGCTTAGTGGTTAGCACGTTCGCCTCACGCCGCCAGGGTTCTCGCAGCTCTGTGTGTGCGGAGTTTGCATGTTCTCCCCGTGCTGCGGGGGTTTCCTCCGGGTACTCCGGTCTCCTCCCCCCCCAGTCCAAAGACATGCATGGTAGGCTGATTGGCATGTCTAAAGTGTCCGTAGTGTGCCCTGCGATGAACTGGCATGACCCTGGTGATCCTGTCCAGGGTGTACCCCGGGATAGGCTCCAGGCTCCCCCCTGCGAGCAAGTGGTTGAAGATGGATGGATGGATCTGTGTGTCTGTGCTTACAGTGCTCAGATTCTGAGAGTTATTAGAGAATATGACAAGTTAGTTGTTGACTGGCTTAGCAAATGCAGAATCAGTCATAACGAATCACTCATTATGTTTAAAATTTGTGCTGAAGCCAGGAGAATCACATGTGTGAGTGATGCCAATAATATTTGCCACGAGTAGACAATCCAGTTTAAGCTTGAATTTATTTATTTTTTACCAGACATTAAAAAAGCCCTGGAAGATATTAGATATTATCTTGACGTAACCATAAATAAAATACAATAAATAAAACCGTAACGTAACAGATTTATTTGGTAAGAATGCACTCTTATCGGTTAATTTTTTTTTTTTTTAAATGTAATGTCATTATTTACAAGCAACTTAAAATGGTGGTTGTAATGGTGTCACTGTTTCTCCCAATTTGTGGCCATCTTAACTTCAGATTTATATCCTCACTCCTTTGTTCTGTCTTATCAGTTTCCCTTTCTACAGCCATCCATCTATCCATCTATCGCTCCTATGTCTGCCTCTTCATCTATATTGCCCCTGGCTAGCTACAAAACACTCCGATATATCATCTGCACATGAGGAATAACTTGTCTGAGAATGGAAGGAAGGTGCATCCATACTAACACACAATCATAACTGGACTTCATAGAGGGTTTTTTTTAAAGATGCACTTAAGCAAGCACGGAGGGAGATAAGTAAGAAAGCTAAACTGGCATGATCACAAGTTCTCTGAAATTCTCACGCCACATTAAGTGCTAAGTCTGCTTTACACAAAAGGTACCTTATCATGTGCATCACAAAACTGGAGAGGTGTCACTGACATGCATTAAACCATGCAGTGAGATAAGCACACACCATGCTTATTGCCTCTCATTGTTCACATCCTGATTAATGATAAATGTTAAACATTTATACAGGTCTGAGTTAAATGATTTTTTTTTTTTTTTTTTTTTTAAATATCTGCCAAGGGGGCACAGAGGAAGCTAAATCTTCTATTGGGCAGCTGAATAGCAAGTAGGCTGAGTGTATGTATGTATGTATGTATGTACGTGTGTACGTGTGTGTGTGTGTGTGTGTGTGTGTGTGTGGCTATGAAAATCCAGTCTCTGCTTCTAAACTAGAGGGAGAAACATTGCTCCAAAGATAAGAGGACTATCCCATTCTCTCTCTCTCTCTCTCTCTCTCTCTCTCTCTCTCACACACACACACACAGATGCACATGGGATAGTTCATGATAAAGTCTGTCATTAAGTGTGTCGGTGGTGTGATGGATGTACAATGTGATCTGGAAGTCAGGTTTTCCCCACAGAGGCAAAACCAAAGATTTGATGCTGTATGGATTGAGCCTACAATAACACTGATAGTCCTTTCCTATTTTCAGCGTTAGGAAGAATAAAGGTTGGTGTCTTGTTTAAAAGTTCTATGTATATTACAGCGATTATCTTCAGGTCATCTCCATTTAAGCTGTGCATTTTGCAATGTTCAAAGACCTGTACTCTATGATTATCAAAAATGATCTATGGTAAGTTGGTGTTTGCAAAGCAATGGATCTGTCCAGTTTCTAGCCAGAATATACAGTCTTTATGTTGTCCGCATTTAATAAATACAGTATATAGGCCTAAAAATGATCATTGTCATCAGCAGTGGTGGAAATGGCTGAGATACACTTGGAGGACTCTAGTTGTCTCTCCCCCTTCAAATTCTTGCCTTTTTTTGACTATCAACAAAAATAAGCGTGACAGCCTGTTTCAGTGCAATAAAAAAAATGAAAGTGGCACAGTAAAAGCCCATAATGGCGTGAGAATCTGCATAGCTGACCGCTAAAACACTTTACAAACATTACACATCTCTCTATGTAACTACTGATCAAGTTTCGATTTGTAATAAATATGTAGGCTAACAGAACTGTGAATATAATACTTAGCAAGCTATGAAAGTGAAAATAACTTAAGATGAATAAGGGCATTCAAAACAGATGAAACCTGGACCATTTCAGGTGCGTGCACGCAGCTTTCTCCAAATCAAAGTTTCTACTATCGCATCTGTTAATGTAACTGTTTCTGTCGAGATTTTCGGTGCCATTAAATCTACGTTACCGTATCTGAGGTGCTCTGATCGGTCCTGTGAGGACACACACTGATAGAGAAGCATTCCCATTGGCTGCAGCCTCTACGTAGGAAAGTCAACACTGCACAACCACAGGCAGAAGCATTCCCATTGGCTGTAGCCTGTAGGTATTATGACCAATCACGAAAGCCCCCCCAGGAGAAATAGAATAAAATGTTGTCCTTGTCACAACGAGTTTGGCCCTCGATACTCTACTGTAGTCTTGATTTTTCCTATGAAGCCTCAACAAGATCATAATACATCCACTGGCTTTGGCTAATTATTATTAATATTACTATTATTATTATTGTTATTATTATTATGCATTCAAAACAATGTGGATGACAGAACAGCTTCTTAGACATAGCTCCAATTCTTGTTTTATTGATCACCCTGCTATTTTTTTTATAAGCTCACTCTGATTAGGGCGTGAGAAGTGGAGACATCGATAGAGGAAGCCCTCGATTTCACGCTCGGAAGGGAATTAAGCCATGTTTTTGAATAACGCTGGCGCTCCAGGGTTCCACCAGTCTGTGGCTTGGTTCATGCATCTTAGTTAACTCCCATCTCAAATGAAATATCCACCAGTCTGTTCACATCCTACTAATGAAGTCTCTCTCTCTCTCTCTCTCTCTCTCTCTCTCTCTCACTTTATCTGAAAATGGGTGAATTAAACATGCACCATGGGCTTCTGGCATATGCTGGCTGCATTTGCAAGACGACGTTATTGAATTTGTGAGCCTTTAAAAGCACATGTAAACGAAGATGGAGCTGCATTGAGAAGACACCGGACAAAAGTGATTTATGATCGACTGCTTGAATGCATTAACCGCCTACACTGTTCCCTACGCGACCTTAAGCATAGGAAAGCTCGGAATAAAAATGGTGACGCTGACTAAAATAGAGTCTGCATAGAAGAAAGGAGCGACATTTACATGCTGCCTAATAAGACATTAATAATCCATCTGATAGCTCAACTGGAATAATAAAACTTTTCATGGAAACAGATGTAATATCTCTCCAGGAAATAGGTGTATAATCCTATTAGTCTTATGAGAAATGGGAGGATATTCAAAGTATAAATTGTTTCCACAGATGGTGGATGAGAGATCAGTTACTTGGACCACACCCAGATTTCTACACTCTTTGCAGAACCGAGTCTGGAAAAAAAAACCGTGCAAAAGAAACAATGTGGGCAACCGCTGTTTTATTCGCATGTATGGACAGTCATGTGAAGACACAAAAGCACCTCATTTGAAAGATTCGACTGAGGCTGAACACACACACACACACATACACACGCACACTATACAGTTACTTCACACACGACACACGCATGTTTCACTGTCTTATTTTCTATCAAAGTGTGTGTAAGTCATAGGGGTATGAAACGCTCACACTTCACACTGTTAACTGGATCCAAGATGCTCCTACATAAGTTGCAAATAAACTGAACTCCTGCAAAGTTCAGATTCCCGCCTACTGAGGAAAAAGTATCACTGCTGTTAAAAAGAAGAAGAAGAAGAAGAAGAAGAAGAAGGGAAAAAAAACCCTCGTAAAAATATGACATTTGAATATTTCTGTGTGGAAAAATTGAAGACACAAACACCAGCCACAATCCTCTGCCTACTGCAGTCACTGTAATTACCCTCATAATCCCTCTCTTCATAGCGTTCAGGCATCAGTGCCCTCAACACGTAGAGGAATCTGTTCCTTAATGCTCATTACTGCATGCGAATCTGCATATGAATGAGTGTGTGTGTGTCAGTGATTAGTGTACGTGTGACACGATCTACTGTAGCCCTGATCATTGGTGGAAATTGCAGGTTATTCAGCTGTGGCATTCTTTCACACCGCTGTGTGTATCATTCCGGTGTCTGTGCAGGTTTAACTGAGTCCCCAGGAGCCATTTTCCACTGACAAGGTGTCAGTGCTAATCTCAAACTGATCCACTGATCCACAAAATAGTCAGTTCTCAGTCTATAAATTAGGTTCCAGCACCAAAATGTTGCAGGTTTGAAACCAAGTACCGGTGATATACAGTATCTGGCTTGTTGGGTGGGGCAATACTGTTCCCATGACAACATCTCTAGTTGTCCCATTAACATGACCTTACATCACAGCGGGGATGAAGTCTGGAATCTGATTGGTCAGACAGTGTGCATTATTGTTGTATAACCGTAACGTGAACGATATTTAATATTAATGTGCTCGTTCTAATATGTTATTGTTTATACAGTAACAGCTCATACACAGGGAGTTGTACAGCGGACACTCCTCATAATAATTTTTGTAATTGTTGCAGCCAAAAATGCTTGATTTTGCTCTGGCCTTTTTTTTTTTTGTTTCAAAATTTGTGATGCAACTTGCTGAGTTTTTTGTGCTTCTTTTTTGCTTTGCAGAAATCTACTTGAATTGGTGAAACTGCAATTGCATGAAATAGTCTTTCGCAGAGATGTTCATTCATAAATGAGACCTTTTACCTGTACTCGTGTCCGACGGACGGAAATCAAAGAGGGCTTTGGCTGAATGCGCGTTGTGATGACGTCACATGATGCGTCTTGGCCCAAATCAGCGGGAAATCTGCGGTAATTTTGAAAAATTGCAAGCGCCTCAGAATATTGCGCAGTTTGCTTCATTTTGTGTTCATTTCTGCGATCGCAAAATCCTGGAGGGACTGATCTAAGACTACTAATAAAGGGATTTTTAAATCCATCGTTGTTGTTTAACAAAGAAAAACGTATAATTGTTGAGGTGAGGTCACGTAAGGAGACTTTTATTTAACATTTACAGATGGAGTCTCAAGTGTCAGCACTTTGTAACAGTAACAGTGCTTTAGCAAGAGAGAGAGAGAAAGAGAGAGACCGAAGGAGATGCTGGTGAAGGAACGACCATCTTGGGTAAGTGATAAGAGGAACTTACTTGTCTCGCAGATGTTCCACAACAATGCATTTGAACTATAAACAGGTTTTAATTAATACGTGAATAAAGTAACAGTTGGTAAATTATTGTGGTATAAGCAGAATAACACTCCCCAGACTGTGCAGTTATATGAAAATAACCTATTTGGGCGGCTGTGGCTCAGGTGGTAGAGAGGGCTGTCCACTAAAGAAAAATAATGTACCTGTGCGGCTGTGGCTCAGGTGGTAGAACGAGTTCTCCACTAATCATAGGGTGGGCGGTTCGATTCCTGGCCCACATGTCTCCACATGCCTTAGGCAAGACACCGAACCCCAAGCTGCTCCCGATGGCTGGCTAGCGCCTTGCATGGCAACTCTGCAGCCATTGGTGCCATTGGAACCGCTACGGTAAAAAAAGCGCTATATAAGTGCAGACTATTTAGCATTTACTTTGGGGTGGTAACGGCACATCATCACACCACCCCACAGTGGATTATTTTAGCACAATCACACAATCTGCAGAGTGTTATTCCTTACGTAATTAAAATAAGGTGTGAACAGTGTGGGGGTTTTGAAATTTATTGTTTAAAAAAAACCAGCAATGTAACAGCAATCTGAGGAAGTAATAACCATTTTACTGAGTAAAATGAATACACCTGTCAGTAACATCTGACACACAATGGTACAGACAGATCTAGCGTCTTCTGTCTTTTGCTGTATGTGGCTGTATGTCTATCTATTCAAGGTTTTGTCTTTGGATGGTAAAATGCGTTGTTAAAGCTCCAAATGCCATTCATTATTACACTCCCAGATACTATTATGTAATTGAAATCTTTAACCAGTGGAAACCTGGGATGCCTTGTTAAAAAAACTGCACGACCACTGGCAGTTGAAAACGAGAGTATAAATGTTGGAGAAAAATTAAAAGAAAAAAAAATTCAACGTTCCATTGCTCAGAGCCTAAACACTTTGGCCTTGTTGCTAATTCCGCCATACATGAATGCTTTTTAGAATGCTGTTTTAGTCAACAAGTTCCAACGGGAAATGAGGCACTAAGCTACACAGCAATCATTTGCATTCTCACACCAGTTTCACACACAACACTCAGAAAGTGCAAAGAACTCTATTGCTTTGTTCTGTATAAATCTGTCTTTTGCTATACTTGGTACTGCTTAATGGGTCTGATTTGTGAAGCGTCCTTAAAGTGATCATTCACCAGCTTGGGGTATTCTTCTCATAACTGCATTCCTTCCACCGTTTACAGAGTGACGTCAAATCAGCATGTCTGTACACCGCAATAAAACGAGTTGCCTCTTAGGATGTAATGCAGCATTATATTTGACAAACTTGTTCATCTGACTTTTCAAACCTCTACCAGTATATCTCTGAAGTGACATTTGAACCTTTAGCTATGAGCTCAGTGAAGTGTTGCCTGTTTATCTTGTATGTTTGTTTGTTTTTTAATCTAAGCATACAGTGTTTGGGAGTAGTGCAGGCTTGTAGGAGGAGTTTATCAGGTCAAGAAGGCTGTTTTTCCTTCGTATTTGTTTAAAGTTTTAAATTGCATTTATGCATGTTTGAATACATCTTTTTTTTTTTTTTTAAATCGCATTAAAACGGTCATTCGGATTAACCAAATTAATCGTGAAATTCGGCCAGCACTAGTGGAGGTTTTTTGTCGAGAACCGACGTCTGCTCTCGTGTTCTCACTATACAATGGGACTCGGAAGCGCTGCACAGTTTACAGCAGACCAAGTACACTGTAAAAAACTAAGTCATATAGAACAATCTTTGTAACAAAGATGTCTGTAGAGGATGGCTTGCATTTTTTTTGTCCGCTCGACAAAAAAAAAACAAAAAAACGCCCGTTCTCGCAGAGATCGGTGTGGAAGTGAAGATATTTCAGGAATAAAGACTTAATTTTAGTTTCTTTGCGCACACAGAGCATTCGTATCGCTTCATAAAATTGGGCTTAAACCACTCAAGTCACATGGATTACTTTTATGATGCCTTTATGAACTTTTTGGAGCTTGAAAGTTTTGGTTACTGGGCTGTAAATGGAGAGATAGAGATCTCTCAGCTTTCATTAAAAATGTCTTCATTTGTGTTCCGAAGATGAACGAAAGTCTTATGGGTTTGGAACGACATGAGGGTGAATAACTGATGACAGAATTTTCTTTTTTGGGTGAACTATCCCTTTAAGCTTAATGAAAACACTCTATAGATTTAAAAAAAAAAAAAAAAAAAACAACAACAACTTCTTCATCTTGTTATTGTCACTATACGCCACAGATTTGATTTTAGTATTGGAAAGACTTTCATACTGTTGCTCTGTATGTGATATCACCCCCCCCCTCTAATCCTCTTTGTCCGTTCTGCTATGTTCATTTTCGGCCATGTTTTTCTCAGGATTTGGTAACTCCATAACTGCTGATGCAACAAAGCGATAAGTACAATCCCTTTTCACTCACAGTCTACAAAATCCACATTCAAACTGATCCTCTGCACTCGTGTAAGCACCCACATGCACAGAAACAAGCACACACATGCAAACTATCCACAAAAATGTCACTGCTGATGCTGTACCCATCATCATTACCGTATAACAAGCAATCCTCCCGAGTGACATTTTCTTCATTCATATGCAGAACTAAAAATGGCATGATATTTCTGTCATAATTGGAACCACATGTCAACCATGTCAATACACGTGCATGTGCTAATAAAGTGAAATCTGGGTTCAGTAGCCAGATGCTGTGCAATCTCATGCTGTAAAGAGAGACGAGCAGTACATACAGTACATATATATTTATACATATTACATATTTACATACACCAAATGGCCAAAAGTTTGTGGACACCTGACCATCACACCCATATGTGGATCTTCCCTGTTCCAACTTTGTGGCAAGCACACAATTGCATAGTGTACTGTAGCATTACAATTCCCCTTCACCGTGAGCTCCATGAAGACATGGTTTGTGAGGATTAAAGTGGAAGAACTCGAATGTCCTGCACAGAGCCCTGACCTCAACCACACTGAACATCTTTGGGATGAACTGGATCGTTGACTGCACCCCAGGCCTCCTCATCCAACATCAGTGTCTGACGTCACTAATGCCATTGTGGCTGAACAGACCAATCCTAAATCACAGACACGCTGCAAAATGTAGTAGAAAGCCTTCCTGGAAGAGTGGATGTTATTATAAGAGCAAAGGGGGACTAAATCTAACATGGGATGTTCAACAAGCACGTATGTGTGTGACGGTCAAACCTTTAGCCATATAGTCTATATAGTTAAATAAAGTGTGACCCAATTATACCCCAGATATGATTGTGATGAAGCCATTTTGTCGCAGAAGCCTCCTGTTTACTTCTGCCTCATTTCCTAGTTGCTGATTTTACTTCTTGGTTTTCACAGTTTCGGGTTCGTGTCTGCTTTCCTCATCAGCCTTTTTTCCTTGTTATTATTCAGTGTACATAAAGCATACGTTGATATATATTCCTTTGTTTATGAGTCTCTAGTTCAGATAACATTATTATAGTTTCACTGACTACTTTACAATTGTACTACTATGTTTTTCATACAGGTAGTTGGAGGAAAAGTAGTCTTGTGGTACTTTAACAGTGTAACACTGCATTCACAGTGGCACTAATTTAACAGTTTAATGACTTCGTATTAGACGTAAAGGTGTCCTCCCATGTATGAGCAGAAAAAAAAAAGAAAAAAAACGGTCTTATTACTCTTCAGCTCATCCAAAGTTCCACATCACCCCAGCTGTGTTAATAATTCAACGTAGAGAACAACAGGGCCTTTTACAAGAACATGAATTCGCTGGCTCCCTTTCCATCCGCCCTCTTTCTTTCCG
The DNA here is from genome assembly GCF_001660625.3 of Ictalurus punctatus. NCBI lineage: Eukaryota > Metazoa > Chordata > Actinopteri > Siluriformes > Ictaluridae > Ictalurus > Ictalurus punctatus. The sequence goes on from NC_030435.2 coordinate 5,303,087, forward strand.
TTCTCCCTCTCTCTCTCTCCCATAATCCAGAGCTTTGCGTATTCTTAAATTACAACACTGGCTAATGGATTTGGGAAGGTAAGTGCACAAGTACACAATAGTGGTGTTGAGATTGAGACTGCAGCTTCGCCTAAAAGCCTGATCTCTTTATAGTTCAGGAAGAGAGAACGCTCTTGGTCTCTTTAACTCCCCCCCTTCTCACTCACCAGGTTTGTGGTTGCAGTGTTGTGTGAATGGTTCCTAAGACAGGGAGGAAAGATGTGATAATGAAACAGGGTGACATTATACAGAGCGACACCGCTGGTGTGATTAAACATCGCATGATGATGAAGTTAATAACGAAACTTAAAACTGCTATATGTAATGAAGCTGTGGCTCTTTATGCTGCTGCATTCTTTATTAGGCGATCATTGCACAGTCAAACATAGACAATACATGAGAATATGAATAATTCATTCACGTCATAATGATCGAAATCATGCTACAAGCAGATTTCTGTCTTTGTACTAATGAACTGGAATTAGCATAAGAATATGCAGCATCTCCTTCATCTTAATAGATATTATCATTGTATATGAGATGCTGAGGCTTCCATGCCATTAAGCAGATGCGCGCGCACACACACACACACACACACACACAAAAGGGGTGGCACAGACTAGCTGACTAATTGATTCATTAGTCTCCGCTATGGGGCGCTGTTGACTAGTCAGGATGGGGTGGGGGTGTTGGGGGGGGGCGAAGCAAACAGTAAGGAGATGCAGGCACAAGCAGGCTAAATGTACTGTCTATAACATAACCGGCTCCTGCAGTTATGTTTGTTGTCCTTTAATGCTAAATAAAATGTAAATAACCCTTACCCTCCATGTACTATGACTTAATAAATTCAATTGCCTCTGTGCAAAGGAATGCACATCACTATCCGATCCCACTCAGCTAGTTTAGAGAGGTAAATACCAGCTGACAGAGGATGATCCAGGCTCGTTTCTGGATGCTACTGAGGACGGAGCTGAACATGGCGGTTCAACTCCCAGGTCATTATCAGAATGGGAAAAATGTTCCAGATGATGCTATATAAAGTACATTACAGCCTCCATTCAAGGAAGACCAGTCATTGAGCTATAGGAGCGATCTGATGATAAGCTTCCATTCTCCAGTTCCAGAATCAACTGAGCCACCAGGTCATCTACACCAGTAAGTAAATAAATACCTTAAATAGTGTAATATGATCCATTCATCCATCTAAACATTTTCTATACCGCTTATCCTACACAGGGTTGCGAGGGAGCCCGTAGCTTATCCCAGGAAACTCGGGGCACAAGGTGGGGGACACCTTGGACAGGGTAGCATAATATGATACATATATTTATTATTTTGTATATTTACTCCACTGATTTACAATCCCAATTCCGAAAAAGTCGGGACAGTATGGAAAATGCTGATAAAAACAAAGAGGAGTGATTTGTAAAGGTACTTTGAATTGTATTCAAACAGAAAACATTTAAAGACAAGGTATTTGATGTTTTACCTAATCAACTTATCAAGTTGATCAAGCATAATTTTTTGAAGATAAACATTTATTTTGAAATTGATGCATGCAACATGTTCCACAAAAGTTGGGACACGGGCAATTTAGGACTAATAGCGATGTGAGAAGTTGAAATAAGAAGGTGATGTGAAACAGGTGAGCAATCATCTAATCATAGTATATAAGGAGCCTCCAAAAAAGGCCTAGTCCTTCAAGAGCAAGGATGGGTTGAGGCTCGCTAATATGCCAACAGATGCATCAGTAAATTACCTAAAACTCTGAGAACATCTTTCCCCAAAGACAAATCGGTAGGATTCTGGACATTTCACCTTCTGCAGTGCACAATATAATTAGAAGATTCAAGAATCCGTTCAAGTCTCGATGTGTAAAGGGCAAGGCAAAAACCACTTCTGAATGTGCGTGATCTCCGATCCCTCAGACGTCTACGTCTTAAAAACCGTCATGAGTCTGTAATGGATATCCTGACATGGGCTCGGGAATACTTTGGTAAACCTTTGACACTGAACACCATTCGCCGCTGCATCCACCGATGCAAGTTAAGGCTTTACTATGCAAAGCAGAAGCCATACATCAACACTGTCCAGAAGCACCGCCGACTTCTCTGGGCTCAGTCTAATCCGACGAGTTAACGTTTCGAATAGTTTTTGGACAAAACAGCCGTCGTGTTCTCTGGGCCAAAGAGGAAAAGGACCATCCAAGCTGTTATCAGCGTCAGGTCCAAAAGCCAGCATCTGTCATGTATGGGGGTGTGTCAGTGCTCATGGCATGGGTAACTTGCACATCTGTGAGGGCATCATTAATGCAGAAATATATGTACACATTTTGGAGCAACATATGCTGCCATCCAGAGCAGGACAACGCCAAATCACATTCTGTCCGGATTACAAGCGCATGGTTGTGTAAGCAGAGAGTGCGGGTGTTAGCATGGTCTGCCTGCAGTCCTGACCTGTCTCAGATTGAGAATGTGTGGCGCATTATGAAGCACAAAATAAGGCAACGTAAACCCTGTACAGTTGCGCAGCTGAAGAAATGCATAATGGATGAATGGGGGAAAATCCCGCTTGCTAAACTGAACCAACTGGTGTCTTTAACGCCCAAACGCTTAATAAGTGTTATTAAAAGAAACGTTGATGTTACACAGTGGCAAACAGTCGACTGTCCCAACTTTTTTCCATGCGGTAGTGTACAAACTGAATTAGTTTTGCGCACATTACCCACATATTGTGGCCACACTGATCAATTCTGACCATAATCAATAGGACCTTTTCACAATTATGTCAAACTGCCTTTTCATATGAACAATGCTCTCAGCTTCAATGATCATGTAGAAATGTGCTGACATTAGGTTACGGGAAAGACCTCTTTCCAGAATCTGACACAATCCTAAAGTCACTAAATATTTGATGCACAACATCACAGAGAAATGACAGTGCTAGGAATGGATAGATAACAGCATGCATAAGGACAAACAGAGAGAGAGAGAGAGAGAGAGAGAGAGAGAGGGAGGGAAGAAGAGAGGTAGAGAAACAAAGAGCTTGTTGTCAGTTGTAGTGATGCAATTATCTGTCTTTCCCTCCCACTTTTAATTAAGAGACAATTGATAATGGACAATTATCCAGAGAGAGAGAGGGAGAGGGGGAGAGGGGGGGACAGAGAGAGAGAGGGAGGGAAGAAGAGAGGTAGAGAAACAAAGAGCTTGTTGGCAGTGTAGTGATGCAATTATCTGTCTTTTCCCGCCCACTTTTAATTAAGAGACAATTGACAATGGACAATTTTCCAAAGAGAGAGCGAGAGAGTGCACAGGTGTGTAACAGGATGAGGATGACATGGTGCAATCCTGACCCCTAGTGTAAGTATGGGTTCATGACAGATTTTGTAAATATTATTATAACTACTACTACTAATAATAATAATAACAATAGTAATAATAACAACAACAACAATAATAATAATAATAATAATAATAATTATTATTATTGTTTAGTAACAAGTAGCAATAACAAATATTACTATTATTATTCATTAATAAATATTATTACTATTAATAAATAATGATAACGACAATAATAGATACATATTATTATTGTCGTTATTATTATTATTATTATTATTATTATTATTATTATTATTATTTTATTATTGCTGTTGTTGTTATAAGCCTGGATAAACCTTACCAGGTGGAACATTCTAGAAAGCAAAATTACCATTAACCCATAACCTTCAGGAAACCTAAAGAAATGTTTGTTTTTTTTCTAGAGGAATCCGGACTCTCAGTAACGCTGGAACCATTGCATTGAAGGAAATGGAGAGTATAAAAGGTATGACAGTGGAAAAATGATACAGTTTTGTGATACCTATTAATAAATAATGCATAATGCAAAATCTATTTTAAAAACTGCAAAATAAAAAATGTTTTTAAATCATTCACAAAAGGTTTGTAAGCTACATAGATAGCATAAAAGGCTAAGGGCCCGTTCCCACCGGGACGTTTTGTTCGGCGCGTTAAATGGTCTGTTTAACACCCCGTGTCTAAATCAATGGCTGTCAATGGGAGTGTTCACACCTATGCGTAAAACACGTGGCGTGTTTTTTTTGAACGCACCGTGTTAAAAACTGCACAACCAATGAGATTCGCGCTTTTGTTTTCGTGCCTGGAGCCGCTGAAGTTACATAAAAACCACAACTTGGTGGCGCTCAAGTACAAAATGTCTTGCCGACAGAAGAAGATGCAAGCAAGTAGCAAGTTGAATGTTGAGCTGCTGGTGTCTTTAGTGTCTGTACACCGCGAACGTTACGATAAATGCCACAACGACTACAAGAATATTGATAAGAGGGAGTTGTTGTGGCAAGAAATTTCTGCTCAAATAGGATTCGATGGTGAGTTTCATTTACTTTTATTTTTTCATGTGCATAGGCTTGTAAGAAAAAATTTCCGCAAACTTTTAACCATCTTCATCGTTTGTGTGCTGAGTAGAGGAGGAGGCTAAACTGAAATGGAAAATCTTACACGATACATACACGAGGCAAAAAAAAGCGTGAGGATGACTGCCGGAGTGGACAGGAAGCTAAAAACTAGAAACAGTGGAAGTATATGAAAGTGATGGAGCCACTCGCAACATCAACTGCATTTCGAAGGTATTTAACATTAGAACATTAGCATAGCAGCTAACATAGCATTAACATAACTGTGTGAGCTATACAATATGTAGTGTATTGACATTAAACAGTGATTAACATGATATCACGGCATGTTCCCTGTACACCGTGATTACGCCTCTAGTTCAATATATTCGTTTGTGCTACTCTGTGGATAGGTAACCTCTGCTGAATTTGCGTTGCCAAATGTATTGTAGATTAAAATTACCATGAATCTAAACTATTTTTGTAATCAAACATCCTACCATCAGGTCACCCCGCAGACCTCCACAAACTATGAGCACCACAATATTAGATCTTGGGCCACTATATATATATATATATATATATATATATATATATATATATATATATATATATATATATATATATATATATATATATATATACACATACATTTTCTTTCCACACATTTCCTGACAGTGGAAACGGATTCACTATTCCAAAGCTGTGTAATTCAAACCTCCTAAAAGCAATACAAAAGACAACGCAGCTGTTTCTGTGAAGTAATAAATGACAAGTGAGGCTGCAGAAAGTTGAGCTCATTTTACATATCTTTATGTTGAGTTGCCATAATAATCATATATTACCTCAAAGGAACTGCAGCTTGAATTGCCTCAGATTGATGAAAGGATATACAGAGTGTGGAAATGCTAGAACAAAAAAGTGATATCAGATGTTATTGCAGCAATGATTCATATAAAATGAAGGTGATAACTCTGTAGCTCACTGCTATAGTTTGGAAGACAATTCCGCCTGGTAACATAACAAAGTGACAACCGCCACTTGATTGGTGTTCCTGTTACTGTGGGTTAGCTGGAGAATTGCAGTTCCTACTTTTTTTCACTCGCAATTTCTTTAATCCCTCAGAACCAGGGTCTATTACTCTTATTATTTGTATTATTAGTACTTCATATATCTATCTATCTATCTATATCTATATCTATATATATATATATATATATATATGTATGTGTGTGTGTGTGTGTGTGTGTGTGTGTCGCGCCACACATGATTTTATGAAGATGCCAGTGATCCTGACCCTTTCTGCTCTCTGGACCGGCCTGAGCCATCCGGATGCCCTACCTCTGGATGGAGCTCTCATCAACTGGAGGCCACAGCCTGGAGATTGCTTAGGATGGTACCGCTTGAAGTGCCATGAAATAGTTTTGCCAATTCCATTCTCGCTGTGGTTGCTGGGACTACGGCTGCTGCGATGGCCTTGGGACTGCAATTACCAAATACAATTTTGCACTCAGGTCTCCTTTGGTGAACAGTGGACTAGTTCAACAGACTTCATGTACAAACCATAGTGAACTTTCTTTCACTTTCACACTATCCATTGTTACCCAGATGAGGATGACAGAAGATTGTAATGAAGTGGATGTGCAATAAGTGCAATAAGTGGGGAAAAAACAATGTTAGTGTAGTACAATAAACTGCAAATGTTTGAAAGATACTGTGTATTGCTTTAATAAACAGTTAATGCAGGAAGACTCAAACTATTCAAATTTACTTTCACTTTCTTTAGGTAAGTAGGTGTGTTATTATTAGCTCCGTAAATAACTTCATTCTGGGTCTAGGCATTACCAGGAGTTTCTAGGAAATATCAGAACACAAATAGTAGTGCTGGAACTGCGTACCATTAGTATTGATCCAGTCCATGCACTGTCCTGAATGCAAGCGATGTAATCATGCGAAAACGAACATATAGGGAAGTTGACTGAAGCTGGTGGTTTAGTGTTTTTTACTCAAAGTATGTCACAAGCTGTATTTTGTGTTGTAATTTCAGTTGCTCCCATCTGTCTCCTCCTATAACTTACAGTAGCTACATTATGGAGAAAACTAACTGACTGCTCGGATGGCTAAACACACCGTCAGCTGTCAGACTCACTTGTCACACTTAGCTAAAATATGTGCGCAATGAAGACGAGGTGATAACGATAACAGCAGCAGATAATTACATTCTTGGAGGCTCAAATACTTGAGCTATTTACATAGTAAACGGTACACAAGCAGACACTGAATATGTTTTGATGAATCACTTGCAGATTAATCCACGTTTGTCACGTCTCTGCCGACACCTGTCTCAGCTGAAACCTCAAATTACAAACTACGTCACGACACATCACGACACATTATTATGACACTATTCATAATCAGTGGACTTTTTGATCAAGCACACGTGTTCAAAATTACACACACGCACCTTTAATAACCCTGACTCAAGAGAAGGTTCGCTCCTGCATTCTGCACGTGATAGCACTAAGCCTTACATTTCCATGTATATATTTATATGTATATATATATATAATGCCTTTGTAGAGCACCTGACTCTTTTCCTGAGCTCTTACTTTGCTTTGTTTGCTCTGAGTATGCTTAATTAACTAAATCCTGCATTGGTATCCAAATTTGTGGTACAGCACAACTCATGTTATGAAATGTACTTTCTCAGGTACAGGTTGCTGTATTTATACCAGAGAGGGCTTCAAATCACTTATGTCTTTAAATTAGGACCAAAATACCACTAACACTAACACAGGGGGCAGTGGTGGCTTAGCGGTTAAGTCTCTGGGGTACTGATCAGAAGGTCAGGGGTTCAAGCCCGGGTCCTACAAAGCTGCCACTGTTTGGCCCTTGAGCAAGGCCCTTAACCCTCTCTGCTCCAGGGGTGCTGTATCATGGCTGACCCTGCGCCCTGACCCCAACCAAGAAAAGAATTTCATTGAATGTGTGACCAATATCATTATCATTACATTCATGCTGCTGAATGTGATGCCTTCTGAAAAGTTTCTGTTTAAAATGAGACAGGGATCTTTGAATGTAAGATAGATCTGGCTAATAAAACAGCAGCCTTCAGGCCAAAAGAAAGCTAAAATGACTGATCATTAAATGATCATTACAGACGTAACACCAGCGTCTTAATGACACCAGGACCTGATGCGATAGCTCATAGAGTCCCAGAGGTAATAGGGTAGTTATAGAAACAAACAGCAGTCACTAAAATGCCATTGTTATTATTGACTAATTAGGAAATTGTTGTGACTGCTGGTTATTACAGTTATTACACTAACTGGCTTAGATTTAATGAAGATTCAGCAAAATATCTCTGTTCTATTTTTTTTTTTTCTGTTCTAAATATATTGCTGCCCTCAACAACTAAACTATTTTTCAAATCTTCCTTTAGGGGATCAATAAAATACAACTATCCATTCATGCATGCTGACGTCAGTGAAACTAAACAGTCGTTAAAAGTCAGCGACTGAAAAAGTTCCTGAGGAGGAACCGAATGCAGCAATGCGGTGATTTTTACGTGAGCGTGAGTTTCTGCAGAATATTCAGCTGCTAAATATGGAAAGAAATAAATGTACTCCCAGTCTCCCAAAGCCTGCTGGGGAGCGGGGTGAGTGTGACCTGGATTGAGGTGCGTGCGTGCGTGTGTGTGAGCACTCAGTATAATAAGAGACGAACGGTAAGGAGATGACGAACTGCGTGAAAAAGTCTATCTAAATCCATCTAAGGGATTAATGGTGCGTTTGTAAATGTCAATGCATTCAACACTAGAAATAACATTAAAATAGGATTGAGCGGGCCTCTGCACATAAAACCAGCGAGTCGAATGCCAGCTCTGATGCAACATTGCCACCTACAGGGCATTTAATGTCAGTACAGGACATTTTACGGGATCAGAAAACACCGAGGCATTTCACAGCAGGTTTTCTGGTTGCAGAGGATAGGGAAGAGACTAATCCTGCTGTTCCTGGACTACAAGAGCTCATCCGAGGTGCACTGAATTATAATCACAATGTCTATCCCGTGAAATAAAGGCATTGTGATATTTGAAGGCAGTAAGTTAGCGCACATCTTTTCATTATTCGGTTAGCGCACATCTTTTCATCAGCACAAATGTTTTGCATGCATGGGGATTCTTTGATTAGTCAAGATGTGCCTGTGCAAGTCATGCAAGAAAAACGTAGAATACTATTGTTACACACCAGTGAGTGTGCCAGTATTCCCATTAGTACTACATGCATTAATAGAGCTATATTATGGAGACATTTATAATATGCTGAAACACACAGTGTAAAGACAAATGCCACTTCTGACACACTTATCGAGCTATTTTTATCTTATTTATTGAAAAATCAAAATAAAATGTTCCCTTAAATGTGCGTGCCATTTTAAAAGAAAACAACTGCATGTGCATTAACTTGTGTGTTCTCTAGAAATAAATACATCAAGACTACAGAACAGCTACTGTGCATCAATCCCAGCTTTAATACACGTGTTTGCTCCCTTTTACGTCATCTTGGGTGTGGACCATCATAAAACTGTGTCCTTCTCTCAAACTGAACCACAGTTGACTTGGACGAGGACAGAGACCCTCAATTTTTGGCAGACCAGGCTTTATTTGTTTGGTGCATACTTAAATATGAGTGGACACGTCCTAAATCACAGGACACACCCTAAACCACAGGAATCAGACAGCTGGTTATGAAATTCTGAAATGTTCTGGGATTTATAGGTTCCTAAACATCAGACCATGGAAATTTCTTTAAACATGACCATTCAAAGCCGTGACATAGATGGTGACTACATTATTAATCCTCAGACAACTTGCGGGTCGTGCTCACGTCTTATTCTCCTGTAAAAGACTTGATAAGCCAGTTCTACTTAGACCGGAATATGACAGCCAGGATTTGGGTAAAATACGAATGTTAATGCAGTGCAGGGATATGAGGTCAGGTTAGGTCCTTATTTCACCAGCAAGATAACTTTATATTGATTTTATATCATCTAAAGCCACTTTGTGCCAAAACACACTCGCTCACAGACACTCGGCCGGATTGAGTGCAGACAAAAATTTGACACGGAGGTTACGAATTCAATCAGCTGGAAAATACGACTGGCTTTCACGCAGAGACGGTTTGTACTGCTGGGACAACAGAACAAGAGAGCTTTTGCAATTCAAGCATGGCCTTATAAACTTTGTAACCTCTCAGTGGTTACTCTTCCACCCCAAAATAGAAAAACATTGCACGCGGCATTAATCTTTGCCAAGAATGCTGGTCTTTGAAAAGAGAAAGACTAGCTTTTTGAAAAATCCAAACAAAAAGAGAAAGGAACGGGACAAGTTAAGGTTAAAACATGTCTGGGTTGTGTATGTTCGAATGGGGTGTTCATCGTGTTTACAAGATCACTTAGAACCAGATTGATGCCATGTTGACATATCTCAATATGGAAGTTAGGATTGTGGACAATGCTAAATGTAATTACAGTTGTATGGCGTAAAAATCTATATTCGAGACTGAATGGCTGTGTGTGAGCATGTTAAATGGATTGCATCAATTATTAGCAAACCAATGTCTATATTTTCCACTTACCTCATAACACTCTCACTCAGTTTCATCCATCCATTTTCTGTACCAATTATCCTACACAGAGTCGCAGGGGGCCTGGAGCCTATCCCATGGAACTCGGGGCACGAGGTGGAGACACCCTGAATGGGGTGCCAAACCCATTGCAGGACACAACTGAACACACATTTACACACTACAGACAATTTAGAGAAGCTAATCAGCCTACAATGTATGTCTTTGGGCGGGAGAAGGAAACCATAGGAGCAAATTCTGCACATACACAGTGGAGGTGGGAATCGATCTCCCAGAACCGGAGGTACGAGGCAAACGTGCTAACCACTAAGCCACTGTACCTCAGATTCAGTAGCCACTTTATCCTGATTAGAATCGGATTGGCTCCAGAGAACAGGACGTGAGAAGGGAATACACCTAGGAGAAGACGCCTATCCATCACAGGGCACTGCGCACACTCTCATTCACACCCTGGGGTAATTTTTCTCCGCCAAACCACCTACTGGAAAATTTTTGGGAGGTGAGAAGGAATAGGAGAACCCAGAAGAAAGCCATGCAACATTGTGGTGCTGTGAGGCAACAGTGTTCTCATTACTTTAACCACTTCACCAGTAAGCATATCCTGTGTTTGTGTTTGTCAACAATACGGTATTAAACGCTTTCCTGGAATGATGCTAATGCTATTTGTATGTTCAAAGTGTTCTTTTTCTCTCTTTCCCTGTCTCCCTCAATCGGTAGCTCACAATCAGCAGCTACTGGTCAGCAAGCTCAGCAGTACTGAGATACTCCAGAGGGCATCTCCGTGTGTGTTTGTGTGTGGTCGATTTCATTTCTCGTCGTTAGGAAACCGTTCTCTCTTACGCACTGTGATAACAAAGCCTATTACACAGATACTGTGTATTGCTCCAAGCTTCATGTCACACGCACACATCACAGTGAGGAAGCCACACTGATAAGCCTAGCCAAAAAAAACCCCCCCACTGTATACACAGAAGATTCAGATTTATACGTGCAGACAGGAATCACCAGCAGCAGTGACAAAGACAATGACATTGATGTATATTCTGCAGTGACGGAAAAATAAAACACTGCTACTTCAGTAACATTGAACACTCATACTTCAAGCCATTAATATAGCAAGAGGAAAACATGTAGGAAGAAATGCCATTTGACTTCTATAGAGGTCGTTTTGTGTCCAAAAGAAGATTCAGCTACAGTATATCACCTCTCTCTTGCAATGGTAATGCGTGAAAAAGAACACGTTTACGTCGGGATAAGAACTGGATTACATGCTGTTCTGGGCTGCTTGATGCATGACCTCAGCTCAGCCAATGAAAGACCAAGGTAAGGAAAAGCAGGAAGACTCACAGGGGTGCTGCCATCTGACAGGGTGGTCATGCTGATTGAAGTGCTCATCTTGTCCGAAGAAGAAAGTGATGGAGGGGAGGGGCTCCGCTTCTCCAAGCCATCCTGTCTCTGCAGAAAGTCCCCCCAGGCGTGCTGGATGCTGTCAATCAAATCAGTTTATGATCAGCGGTGAAAAATGAACAAAATGTGATTAAACATTAAAACAAAGTGCAACATACTGGATGAGGATACCTAATACGCACCTAAATTTGTCCGTTGTAGTTTAAATGCTTTTAATGCAGCTCTACTGATGACTCTTATATCCTATAAGCGTCATATATAATCATCTCCTCCCAGTGACATGAGATTAAAAGCTGCCCAATCCCGAGGCTTTCTTTTCAATCCTGATACACACCTTTAACTTGCACACCAAGATAGTGCTGTTATTTCCAGATATTTCAAAAATATTTTCTGCTGACTGAAAGTGAGCTCCTCATTACCGGATTCTGGATTATAACGATTCAAATCTTTTTTTTTAACACAGCATGTGAAAGTGCAGCTGTCAATCTTCTGCAAATGATGCAAAATGAATTGGATCATTTGTTGTCTTTTTTTTTTTTTTTTTTTTTTGCTCTTTAACCGGTTTTTGTAAGTGTTGGTGATTAAATCTGTTTTATATACAGCTGTTCGTGTATTTCCAGAACCCGAGAGATCGGGGGATGAATTCATAAGCACCTGAACACACGAGTCATACATTTCTTTGTCACATTCATTTTCCTGCTAGTAGAAAAGTTTTCAATACTCATGCTGGGTACAAATGAATCACACAAACATGCAGACAGTGCACAGATACACACTCATGCAGGAAGAGTTTTTTTGTTTTGTTTTTTTGTAGGGAATTATTATTGAATTAGTTGTTCATAGCATTGTGTGCGTGTGTGTGTGTGTGTGTGTGTGTGTGTGGCTGGCAGGTGTTATCAGTAATTAAACAGCAGCTCGAGCCCTAGCCACAGGGTGAATCCAGTCTTGATATACTGATGAGGGAATTTCATTAAAAATTTGCTCAAGGACACGTGTGTGTGTGTGTGTGTTTGGAGATGGGGTGTGTGTGTTGGGGGTGCTGGGGTGGGTTGGGGATACGGACTGACAACTGCCTGTCTCTAAATGTCAAACAGCAGGCAGCATTCAGACAGAATTCATTTGCCTTGTCAAAAAGCCAATTTGATAGCATGGACAACGATGAACACAGTGGAACAGAAGCCACCGACAATTGCTGAATGTGTTCCATGTCAGCTAAAGATAGCGAAATTTTTTCCATCGGGCACCGGCTTTATTTCCAGCTTAGCTAAAAGTGACATGAGTTGATGATCTGCTCCACAGAGTGCACTGAAGGTGCCACAGTTTTACAGACGTAAAGTAAACGTGAAATGGTTATATCAGGGAAGAAAATGGCAAAGTGACCATCTGCTTGCGAGTGTGTGTGTGTATACAGATGCATCTTAAAAAATTGGAATATCGTGGAAAAGTACATTTTCCCCGTAATTTAATTAAATTCATATATTCTAGATTCATTAAACATAAAGTGAACTATTTCAAGACTTTTTCCTTTTTTAATCTTGATGATTACGGCTTACAGCTCATGGAAATAAAAAATCCAGTATCTCAAAATATTAGAATAAAGAATTTATAATACAGAAATTTCAACCTGAGAAAGGAAACTCAAAACACCTGCAAAGGTTTTCTGAGCCTTTAATCTCTGAGTCTGGTTCAGGGGACACACCCACAATCATGGGGAAGATCCATCCATCCATCCATCTTCTACCGCTTGCTCATTTTCAGGGTCACGGGGAACCTGGAGCCTTTCCCAGGGAGCATCGGGCACAAGGCGGGGTACACCCTGGACAGGGTGCCAGTCCATTGCAGGGCACAATCACATACACACTCACACACCCATTCATACAATATGGACACTTTAGACACGCTAATCAGCTTCATGGGAAGATGAAAATAAATTGTGCATTTCATTTGGAAATCAAGGTCCCAGAGTCTGGAGGATGCGTGGACAGGAACAGAATCCAAGTTGCTTGAAGTCCAGTGTGAAGTTTCCACAGTCAGTGATGATTTTGGTGCCATGTCATCTGCTGGTGTTGGTCCACCGTGTTTTCTCAAGTCGAAAGTCAATGCAGCGTCTACCAGGAGATTTTAGAGCACTTCATGCTTCCATCTGCTGACGAGCTTTATGGAGATGCTGATTTCATTTTCCAGCAGGACTTGGCACCTGCTCACAGTGCCAAAACTATTAGTAACTGGTTTTCTGACCGTGGTGTTACTGTGCTCGATTGTCCAGCCGACTCGCCTGACCTGAATCCCATAGAGAAACGATGAGAGACACCAGACCCAACAATACAGACGAGCTAAGGGCCGCTATCAAAGCAACCTGGGCTTCCAGAACAAACACCTCAGCAGTGCCACAGGCTGATCGCCTCCATGCCACGCCGCACTGATGCAGTAATGCAAAATGAACTTTTCCACGATATTCCCATTTTTTTATATACACCCCTATGAGTTTGTGTGTGTAAAACTCACTTTTGCAGAGGGTATTCTCCATCACTGATGTTCTGAAGGGTTTTTAGCTCATCCTGTGACAGAGAGAGAGAGAGAGAAAGAGAGAGAGAGAGAGAGAGAGAGAGAGAGAGAGAGAGAGCGAGCGCAATATTATTATTACTGAAACGGAAGTTTGAACTGAAGGCAGGGCAAAAAGCTCATTTGTAGGTAAATAGGATGCAGTTTTCAAAGTACATAATCTCAGCTGATCTTTTTGTACCAAAAATAACTATATTAGCTGTTACACTGTGCCAACTAGTGATGATCTGTGACCAAACCACAGCACTGACGTTACTTGTGATAATGCACTGCGTCGCATGTTCATAATTATATCTGTCTGAGCTAATTGGGAAAAGTGAGATCCAAATCTAATTAAGTAATTCTGTACGACAGGCCATGCTCCTCCTCTTTCGCTTCTTCTCCTTGTTCTCCACCTCTCTCTCATTCCTGAGAGAGTCAGTCCCGTCCCCCGTCCCCCCTCTGCACCAACCAGTTAAATAATTCTCTTTAATATCACTGAGGAAGATAATGTAATTACATGGAGCATTAGACTAAAGCATCTTTGCTGTTACTGCCGCAGGGGCCACAGAGCGCATGTGTGTGCGTGTGTGTGCGTGCGTGCGAGAGTGAGTGAGTGAGCATGCAGTGAATACCTTCTTTCAAGGAAAATGTGTTTGCAGAAAAAATAAATTCAAAGAAATCTTCAGTATCAAGCAGTTGTGCCCCCCCCCCCCCCCCCCCCCATTTTACCTGAGCCTTCAGTGTGAGGAACAGATGGAGATGGAGGGGGAGGAGGGGGAGGGATGTTTGTCAGACTGAGAGAGAGCTGAGAGAGGATAAAAGAGGAGTGAGAATGAGTTGATGAGCTGTACAGAACAGAGATGAGAGAGGAGGAACAACACAAGAGAAGATTGAGAGTGCCTGTATATGACCACATCCAGTATGTAAGGGATCTGTGCCTATATGCATAAATCTTCCAACGATACTTTCACTCAAGGTGCTCCTGCTCCCAGTCCTTGGCCCTGTCCTTGGGTCACGTTACAGTATATACATCTTCAAATTAATTTTCACTGTTATGCCTGTAATATGCTATATGACTGCACACGTCACACAAGTACAACCACCTGGCCTTGACATGTAACGTTAGATGATCCTCAAGTCCTTGCTATTAACTTTAATGGGGCGATTGTTAGACCTTCCCCTGTACTACGGAGCCGTGATACAAGCATAAATCCTTCTCTTCCTTTAGAACCTTACATTAGGACACTTGCCAAAAATGCTTTCTCCTGTTTGCTGATGATCACAGATGCAGGAATCAGTGTCAGTGACTTTATAGCTGCTCTAATTCTCTTTTTATTGGCATTAATTGGATAAATTAATGCAGCTTACATCCGTCCAGCAGGGTCCTCACTTGAAGCAAGATTCTGCTTCAGCGCCACTAGATACCAGTGTTAAAACCTCAATCTAAGCCCAATCTCGATCTCTTTTTGACTGTTCTTTCATTTCGTCTTTAAAACCTGAGTTGAAACTTTCCTGCTCTCCTAACATTGTATTACATTTTTAAATTTTATTTATTATTATTATTATTATTATTATTATTATTATTATTATTATGTAGCGTTGTACTTGTGTCATCCAGCAGGGGGTGCAGATGAGAATCGGTGCTCATCTGAGTCGCTGGAAAAACAGGAATCTTGTGCCAGCCTGCCCTGCTGGAGAAAGAAACGGCTTTCACGCTGTGTGCCTGAGTGTCTAAACACTCATTATGCATAGATGCGGATGCACACAGAGGTGTTGCTATAAAGCTGTGCCCACCATCATCCACAAAGGCAAACATGTCCCAGGACCTCTTCTCCTTGTGCTAATTGACAGAATGGGTTTGTTCGCTTATATTGAAAAGTGCTGATTTGAGCAGCCCATATTTTTTTTCCCCCCTTCCAGAAAGGAAGCTGTATGGACAAAAGTTCACAAAAGTGAGGATTTAATCTTTAAGAGCCTCATAATGACCCTGTTCCTCTACACAAGTACACTAAGGACTAACGAGCCTTCAAACATTTTAACCCTCAGATGGAGTGTATTCACACGCTGGCACCGGGCCCAAAACAGCTCGGAGAATAAAAAGGTCGCTTTACATAACTGAACAGTGGAGAGGACAGAAAATCGAGTCATTTTTGGGTTTTGCTGCAGCAAGAAGACGCTACAATTCAACTGGGGTAAAATGTATACACTCATGAGTGAAAGAGGAGTACAGCGGAAGGGACCTTGAACCCAAAGAGCTGCATAAACAGACAGAGGAAATCAAGTCCCTGATAGCTGGATAAAGAACTATTCCCTATTAGAGGCACCAACCAATACTGACTTATGATCACGTGAATATTGGCTTAAGAAAACCTGTACATAAAAGATGACCCATTGAAAAGATGATGGCTGACATGCATGTATGCATGTTCTGTCCCTGTGTGAATGGGAATCTATATAGTAAAAAAGTAGTTAAATATGAATCCAAACGAAATAGTAGTTTGGATTCATATTCAGAGAGAAAACTATAAGATCTAGCTTGTCAAAATATTATGACATACAGTACGTCACTATCAATAACTATAACGTTGTAGTGCAATATTTTGACAGTTTCAGTACTATGTAGTTTAAGACATTACGAGCGTGTTTAAACGTATGGCTCAGCCATCTTGTCACTGCAGGCATGGATGTGAGATGAAAGAAAATCAGGACAAAAGAAAAACAGTAAAAGGAAAAGGAGGAGTTGGCTGGTGGTAATGATCAAATCTACTGTGAGAAATTACACAGAAAAAAACCCCCAGAAAGATAAAAGCATAGAGAGAAAAAGAACGAAAAAGAATGTCTAAGATGAGGTCCTGAGTAATCCTGATTTAAATCTCTCATCCCCCTTTCCAATAATCCTGAAAGTAAGTCATGTGTGCATCTGCTGAGGGTTCTCTTATCTTCAGCTATTCCCACATAGAAAGTGGCTGTGCTCCAGGTCTGGTGTGACAATACTTCCCCAGGGCTTCCGGGAGTCCAGACAGTGTCTGGCTTGTCCCTAAATGATCCTGTTATCATATCAGACACACACACCATGGGAGACAGAGGAAGAGAGAATGACAGAGAGGAGATTAATCTAGAATGGGTGAATGCTCCAGGCTAAACCACATCAATGCATAATCAGCACTGGCCATATTGTGTGCAGTAGGAAGGTATGACCAGCATTCAATGTTAGCAGTGCAACTCAAGGCACCTTCACACAAGATCAAGACACTATATCAACCCATGATGGATGTTTCATCGATGTTTCTATAAAAGTATAGTACATAGCAAAAACCCACCCAGCTGATGACATCATTATTTTCACAGTGCCATAAAGCCAATTGATCTGATCCTCAGAAGTGCTCCAAAATTCCTATTTGCTCAGTGAAGAAATTTCAGTTGCGGTGGTTCCATGAGGCTCTGGAAACAGGAGAAAGATGACTACCAACATCCAAACAACCAGGACAATGAGGCATTTTGTGTTGTTAAATATCTTAAAAAGGAAGCTCACTGCAAGTCTATGGAGGACATTAACTTCCTGTTAGAGCAGTGGCTTCAAATAATGTACACGCTTTCACCTACACTATATGGCCAAATATTTGTGGACACCTGACCATCACACCCATATGTAGATCTTCTTCAAACTATTGCAACAATGCTGTTAGCACAGAATTGTTTAGGACATCAGTGTAAGCTGTAGCATTACAATCTTCTTTCACTGGAACTAAGAAGCCCAAACCTGTTCCAGCATGGCAGTGCCCCAGTGCACAAAGAGCTCCATGAAGACATGGTTTGCGAAGGCTAGAGTGGTAGAACTCGAATGTCCAGCACAGAGCCCTGACCTCAACCCCACTGAACACCTTTGAGATGAACTGGAACGCCGATTGCACCCCAGGCCTCCTCATCCAAAATCAGTGTTTGAGAAGCAAATCCCCAACATCTTGTGGAAAGCCTTCCCAGAGGTGTGACGGTTATCATACCAGTAAAGGGAAAAAAATCTGGCATGGGATGTTCAATCATATCGGATTGTGATGGCCAGGTGTCCACAAACATTTGGCCATATAGTGTATCTACGGCTCTAATACCTAGAAATTTAAAATCTTCTTGAGTACTGGTAATATTTTATAAATGTTTCACAGATGTGTCATCAATGCTGAAGAATTCACATCGTCACACAAACATCTAAACTGGTTCCTAGTTCTTGCTTTGTGGTGCCTTCCCTTGTTTCGCACTGGCATTATAAAAAAAAAAGAAGAGCTGAAAGCACCCAAACAAACAGCACCGACTACAGATGGGCACCAAAAACCTGGAAACATGCCACGTTGACCATCATACCGCTTCACCCCACAGCTTCTGCTCCCAGCTTGATGTGTGTGTATTTGTTGTGTGTGTAAGGGTATGTGTTATGTACCCGAAATTTGGCAGAGATGAGTCGCCCTGGCAGCCATTTCCCAGGTGTCAGTGCAAGCAGCTGTGTGGGGTTGCACCGAGAAAGTGCTGTGTGTGTGTGTGTGTATTTCAATTCTCATAAATGGACTCACAAAACCCGTATACCCCAAAGGAGCCCAATATATTGTGCATTAGATGTACATACTCAAGTAGTAGCCATACTACAGTAGAATGACTGCCATCTCATCACTTTCACGAACTCAAAGTAACTTGTATATTAAGCTTTAAATCTGTATAATTTGTGCTTTTTAAGGTTTGACTGCTGGATTTGTGATTATTTTTGCCAATGGAGTAATGCAATGTTAGTAATCAGATTTACTTTTTGTTGCATTGCTCCAGTAAGACTTTCATATCCGTCTCATACTTCACTCTCATACAGAGCGTAACAATTGTACTTTTTATATACATAATATATTTTTTAAAAAAAGCTGTGTTATTCTCTCAGTATAGGGAAATTTATCAGAGTTCATTTCTATCTGAATTGCACACACAAAAAAGAAAAGAAAAGAAAAGAGAAGACTAGAATATTCGTTTAATATTGGAGCTCTGTCAGGCTGCATGCACAAAGGCGTTTTGGCTTCCCTCAGAAAACACATTAATATCCATTGTTGGTTTGTTGTGGCTGGGGAAGGATGTTTGGATTTTTCTATGTGACTAGATCTCATTCAGTCATGGATGATTTGCAGCATCAAAGATTACCTCTGGTGAAGGTTTTAAACAGACAACAGAAAGTAATGTTTATTCATTGCTACGCTTGTCGTCTGCCTCATTAAAGTCAATGGCAAGAGTCACCATGTCCTTGACCATGGCTTCAGTCCTGGGATTTCTGGATCACTAGTGCGACACCAAGCATTGCAAACACATCATTCTGATCAGCCTCTTCAACCAGCATAGTTTTGGGAGGAAAAAGCATATTCAGCTGTTTCTGTTTTGTTGTTTGTATTTTAGCATTGCGGAAAAGAAGCTTCGACAGCCCTCTCCGTTCAGAAGCTTTGAGCTATCACCAAACTGGTTTTTAATGGCTCGGAATTTACCTACTGCTTGGACAGCAAGCCTGTGCCACTGCTAATGGACCCTCTAGTTAAAATGAATGCACTAAGAGCTTGTGCCAAGATTGTGCTGAGTAATTCTTGCTGAAAGTTTATTTGGCGAGTGTATAATAATGTTGCGAATGGTAAAATGACTCATTTCTATGAAAATAGAAGTATAAAGAGACCTCCTCCCTTCATTTAATGCTATCTTCAGATGCAGAACACTTTAAGATTTTACTTCTAAGAGCACACTCATCATGCCTGAATGACATTAACTAATTAGTTCATTAAAACAACTATTTGAAATGATAACAATGTCATCCGTCTCTGATCTGAAAAAGGAACGTCTACTCTAATGATAACTTCCATTTACAGAATAAAGTTGCTGTATTAAAAAGCCCATTTCTTTGGAACACACGCAAACAACGAAACATGCTCAAGGTAATCTTTTGACTCTTCTATTGCATACTGTATATACTGCGCTTGACTTGTGAAGAAACCCCCCCCCCCTCCCCCCTTTAGCAAAACCTTAATCTGTAAATGGGGAAGGAACTCGTAGTTGAGAAGACTACCCCAAGTTGACGAATTGAAATTTCAAGTTAAGGGGGCATTTTCTTTGGCTTTACTGGTTAGTGGAGAATTACAAATTTCAACCTGGGATAGAAAGCACCAATAGGTTTTTAAAATAATATCAACATTTGTGTTTGCTGGGGATTTTGTCACTCTCAGCTATTCCTGTTTCTTTGGCCTTTTGTCCTCACAAAGGCTTCAATCTAAATCTATCCCAGAATAACAAGACAGTGATGTATTATGCGGATGCGCTTAATTAAACTGAAAGAACAATATTTGCGCTTATAATAAACAGCAAGACTAATACGACACTTTGACTTCTCAGAGTGTAAAAATGAAACGTAAATAAGAAATGAGGAGCAAAAAGGAAATATGATCCTTCTCACTGATGTTTTTCATTACTTTTCATTTTATTGTGCTAACAATAGATCAATTAGACGCCAGGCATAAAAAGAAGTTAAAAATATGGAGTGAAACTTTCTACATCAGTTTCATAAAAGAGCAAACTGGATGTGTGATCTCAATAATTATGTCCCCAAAAGGGCTAGGTCAAAGAGCCTTAATAAGCCAAGCTAAGAAT
This sequence comes from Ictalurus punctatus, assembly GCF_001660625.3. Lineage (NCBI taxonomy): Eukaryota > Metazoa > Chordata > Actinopteri > Siluriformes > Ictaluridae > Ictalurus > Ictalurus punctatus. The sequence goes on from NC_030435.2 coordinate 5,323,787, forward strand.
AGCTGTCTGGTATTGTGTTTCTTTTAATAGGAAGAATGATCATGTTCTTCTGTTGTAGTCCTCTGTTTCATTAGTTTTAATGAAACAGAGGACCCAAAAGGTGCGCGCACACACACACACACAAACGTAAACACACACACACACAAACACGCTGACAGATAGCTGGTGTTTATATGACTTAAGGGCCTTGTTTGAGTCTACAGAGAGCTGGGTGCTTTATTAAAAATACATCACAAAAGATAAAAGCGACAGCCATTCACACATCCACAGCAGGATTATTTATTTATTTTATTTTTTTGGGGGAAAATGTTTTTCATTAACTCTCAAAATGAAGGGGAATCGTCTCACCCCATGCTGCTTTATCGCCTAATTGGAAAGAGCAAATGAGGTGTAATGTCAAAATTAACTCATCTGATGAAATGACTGTAAAACAGGCTAATATGTTTGTGTTGCACCAGTGTGCACATGTGATTCCCAATACAAGACAATATACACACATATACACAAACACCACACAGGCAAGCCCATTATTTGTGCAGTGCACACTCCTCCATTTTGTATAACCATAATGTTTAATCCACACACAGTTTCCCTTTATAGGACTGTCATTATTTCACACTTTTTAAATTCAGTCTGTTTCTGCTTGCAGAGTTATCAGGAGAAGTCACCCAGGCAATTTAAACAATCTCTGGGATCTTTAAACAATTTAAAGATCTCAGAATGAGTGCTTTGTCTCCTCAGAAGATCACGTAGAGACTGCCATGTTTTATTGAGAAGGCAATAAAGAAGGGAATCAGGGTAGGGGAGGCACAATTACAAAATTCATAAGGCCATTTTTGGTTTCTCTCTCTCTCTCACACACACACACACACACACACACACTCTGTCTTTCTCACCATGACCCTGTCACTCCCAGACATGGTTCAATCATGACTCAGCTGAAATATTATTCATGTGTAGTCTACCTCCCCCCCTCTCTCTCTCTCTCTCTCTCTCTCTCTCTCTCTCTCTCTCTCTCTCTCTCTCACTCACTCACTCATCCAAAGTCACATATTGGTCATATTTACTGCCTTGCCTGACTCTGATCCACAACTTCAGTCTCATGCTCTTCTGCTCTACCACAATTTTAATAGGTACAGTGGTGCTTGAAAGTTTGTGAACCCTTTAGAATCTGCATAAATATGATCCTAAAAATCATCAGATTTTCAAACAAGTCCTAAAAGTAGACAAAGAGAACCCAGTTAAACAAATGAGACAAAATATTACACTTGGTCATTTATAAGTTGTGGAAAATGATCCAATATTACATATGTGTGAGTGGCAAAAGTATGTGAACCTCTAGGATTAGCAGTTAATTTGAAGATGAAATTAGAGGCAGGTGTTTTCAATCAATATCACGACAAACAGGTGTGAGTGAGTACCTTGTTTTATTTAAAGAACTGAGATCTATCAGAGTATGATCTTCACAACACAAGTTGATGTACAGGACTGATAAATGCTTATCGGAAATGTTTAGTTGCAGTTATTGCCGCACAAGGGGGTTACACCAGATATTGAAAGCAAAGGTTCACGTACTCACAGTCATGTAATATTGGATAATTTTTCTCAATAAATATATGCCCAAGTATTATATTTTTGACTTATTTGTTTAATTGGGTTCTACTTTTAGGACCTGTGTGAAGATCTGATGAAGTTTATGCAGAAATGTAGAAAATCCTATAGGGTTCACAAACTTTCAAGCACCACAGCAAATATCAGTAATAAAAATTACTGGAGGCAGTAATAAAAATGAATTCGGAACCTTGAGCCTCTTCAAGTTTTTGTCTCCCCTTAACAAACCAACACCGTATACACTTATATAGTGTTTGTGATATAAAGTGTAGCACTACTGCTAATGTTTGCTTTTACTGAAGCTCTAATATTGTAAATCCCTTTCATCTTCTCTCACTGTTTGCATTTTACATAATCCTGTGGACACAAGCTGTGTGTGTGGGTGGACAGAACAACTCTCTGAGAAACATACATTTTTGCTATTCAATAACCCTTTGTGCATCAATTAAAAGATGTTACACATAGGTCCATAGAGGACAAAAATGTCCATGTCCAAAAACGGTCATCGAAATATTACATATTAATTTTTTTTCCACTTTCACTGATTTCGATTTTTTAACAGCATTAGTTCTGACACACACACACACACACACACACACACACACAATTATAGCTGCATCATTTATTCAGTTGGTCTGCAATACTCTGTAATACAGCAGAATCAGAAAAAAAGGAAAAGCTTGTATTTTCCCCAGAGACTAAACCTGAGAAAATTGTACACATTTCAGAAAATTAAAACTAAAATTCAATGTTTTGAAACCTTGTCAACAAAATAAAAGCCTATTAACATAGAATACATGATTTTATACTTAAACAGCACAGGGATTAAATATTGCAGTTTGAATGGGTTTCTATGTAGAGATTTTCTATGGGGTTCAAGTCAGGTGACTGTGATGGCTCTGTAGAATCTTCCAGGACTTCTTCTGCAACCAAGCCTTGGTGGAATTTGAGGTATGCTGGTGGAAGGTCCAATGACGCCCGAGCTTCAGCTTCCTCACAGATGGCATGATGTTTTCTCCTAGGATTTCCTGATACCTCAATCCATCTTGCCTTCCACACGCTACAGGTTTCCAGTGCCAGAGGATGCAAAGCAGCCCCAGAGCAGCACCGAGCCACAACCACGCTTGACTGTGGACAGAGTGTTCTTTCTTCATTCTTCTTCCTCCACACAGTGACATGCAAAAGTTTGGTCACCCCTGCTCAAAATTTCTGTAACTGTGAATAGCTGAGCAAGTAAAGGACGACCAGATTTCCAAACGGCATGACGTTAAAAATGACATTTCTTTAATATTTTAAGCAAGATCTATTTTATATTTCCATCTTTTACCATTTCAAAATAACACAAAAGCAAAAGTTTGGGCAGCCTGCATGATCAATATTTTCACCGTGTTATACTAATACCCCCTTTGGCAAGTATCACAGCTTGTAAATGTTTTTTGGAGCCAGCTAAGAGACTTTTGATTTTTGTTTGGCGGATTTTCACCAATTCTGCCTTACAAAACGCTTCTAGTTCTGTGAGATTCTTTCGAAGTCTTCCATGCACTGCCCTTTCGAGGTTTATCTGCAGATGATGTTTAGGTCAGTGGACTATGAGGGCCATGCCAAAACCTTCAGCTTGTGCCTCTTGAGGTAGTCCATTGTGGATTTTGAGGTGTGTCTAGGATCATTATCCTGTTGTAGAAACCATCCTCTTTTCACCTTCAGCTTTTTTACAGACCATGTGAGATCTCCTTCCAGAATTTGCTGGTATTTAATTGAATCCATTCTTCCTTCAGCTAAATGTTCCCCGTGCCATTGGCTGCAACACAAGCCCAAAGCATGATCGATCCACCCTCATGCTTAACTGTTAACTGAGAGGTGTTCTTTTCCTGAAATTCTCTGCCTATTTATCTCCAAACATACCTGTGCTCACTGTGGGCAAAAAGTTCTATTTTAACTTCATCAATCCACAGTACTTGTTTTCGAAATGCATGCTTGCTTAGATGTTAACACTGACGCAGAATTTTGTGATGAGGATGCAGGAAAGGTTTTCTTCTGATGACGCATCCATAAAGGTCATATTTGTGCAGATGTTACTGCACAGTAAAACAGTGCACCACCACTCCAGAGTCTGCTAAAATCTTCCAGAAGGTCTTTAATTTGTGCTGACTTTTCTTGTGTTTTTGGCTCAGTGGTTGTGTACGTCTTGGAGTTCTGGCATGGAAACCTTCTGTGTTTAGTGCTCGCCTTACTGTGCTCACTGAAACCTGAGTGCCTGTTGCCCCAAGACTTGCTGCAGATCTTTTGCAGTCACTCGAGGGTTTTTCACAACCTGCCTTCTCAGAAATCTGCTTGCAGCCATTGATAGCTTCCTTTTTCTGCCCCATCCAGGTATTTCATACATTTTCTACCCCTAGCCAGTTCGGGTATTTCATGTGTTCCACCTCAAGCACACCTGATGCAACTAATGAAGCCCTTGATTAATTGCATCAGGTGATCTTGAGAGAACACTTGTTTTGCATATTTGTGCCGTTGTGAGGGATTCTATTCAGCGGGTTGAATAATTATGAAACTGGAGAAGTCTTTATAAGTTGTATTTTCAGTTGAATTTGGGGAAACCACTTGAAGCATTCATTGTGTTGAACTATTTCAATTGCTTTTGTTTGATTTATTCATTTGACAATAAACCTGATTTGCAATGGAGTTTGAATCATTTTGATTGCAACTGTATATGATTTGATTGACATTTCACCAGAGAGAGAGAGAGAGAAGAAAATATGCAGAGAAAACCAGGACACTGTCATTTTGCTCAGATGAGTTTTGCAGCCAAATACAGGGAGGCAGAGAGACAGACAGGGAGACAGCTGCATTGTCATGGTAATGAATAGTTCATTCTGATATTTCTGTCAGACTCGGAAAGTTTGCACAATGAAGCATAATGCTGCTACATTGACATGAGTGACCTTCAACCTGTGATCAGCGAATCCAGAGCTCCACACTGGCCTTGACCACCATCAGTGATCCTGATCAACTGTTCTCCAAGCTGCTGCAATAAGCTTCATATAAACAGTGTGGGCCAGAATATTAAGATTGCAAATAATGTCTGAAACAGGCACTGGTTAACAGACACTGAACAGTAATGTGCAAATGACACCAGGAAGCCTGGTCGCTAACAGTGCTCGTCTGAGAGATAAAATCCAATTAAGCATCCCAATATAAGAAAACAACAAAACGAATGGCCGCAAATAATATGAGCTGATTTGCATGTGAAAGGGTACAAAAACTGCATGTGCAAAAAGCGGCCATGTTGGAAGTGATTTTCATCTAATGGAAAACAGAAGCTAGTACTGGCCAGCTCATATTATGTAAGGGATATATATAATAAATATAATAAGTACTACCCATTAGTGTAGATTACTTTTCCCCCCTGAAGCCCACTTCCAAGATTTAGGAGAATTATTATTATTATTTTACCTTGGGGACTTGATGGGGATAGTTCTAATAGCAGGGGAGGGCATTTTTGACCTTTTTTTTTTTTTTTTTTTTTAACTGAAAGCTTCAGTAAAGTTTTGGTTTCAGAGAAAAGCATTCACCCTACCATCTGAGGATCACTAATTTATTGGAAGAGCTGGGTGACTGGCTTCATGTGTTTTGGAGGTTGCACATGTTAAGCTTCACCCTCCCTGGTTGGTAGCTGTCATGTGATAGCAGAGATCAGAGATCAGGCTGGTGGGTAGAAATTGGCCAATCCCAAATAACTTGGGAGAAAATGATGGACAAATCCAGAAAAATCCATTAATGCAACTTTTAGGAATCGTGAGCAGAGACCAATATGTTAGTAATGTGCGATGGGGCTTCCAGAGAGTGTCAGTTTATATCAGAACATTCAAAACCACTACACAAATCTCAACTGAATCATCCGTTATTTTTATTATGAAAAAAGACAGCTATTTGGCCGTGTTTTTGGAGTACGACCCAGCGTAGCTGCGTAAAGGTTGGCAGGTCTGAATCAGCCTTTTAAATACCCACAGTGTTTATTCGTTATTTTATACCTGATTTAAAAAAAACTCTTTTGGGCTATATGTATATTATATCTAAAGAATCTTTTGGTAAACCAATCACGATCAGGTGTGCTGATTCTGATTCAGAACCTACAGTATTTTATTTGTGAATCTTTTCAACATCCTGCCCTGAATAAAACAAACATAAAACACACACTCGTATACCATAAACTCTGCGGTCAGGGCACAGAGGTGAAAAGAAGCAACCATAGAGGTGAGGAGGAAGTTCAGAAATAGTACAGCGGAATAGTCCGAGACATGCAGGAGACATGGGGGACAAATAGTGTCAGTTTAATACTTACAGCGTTTATATAAGCCAAATTAGTCGTAAAGAAATTGTGTAAGATTAATTACACAGGGTAGGTGTGAATTCACCATTGACATTTTCCCTGAGCAAGCAAAATGGAAAGAGAGCTAATGTAAGGGGTAGGGGAGACGTTTATATAATTACATGAAAGCATGAGGGGAATTTTTTCATTAGTGCAGTGGTCCAGAGACAAAGCTGGGTAGTTCCTGCTCGGTAGAAAGGAAGGAAAATAACTGCTCTTCACCTTTGCCTGTTCACCAGCATGCCTGAGCTTTAGAAGGTTAGTGCAGGGTCAAGCAATTAGTGTATACGCACGTGTACATGCACACACACTGAGAATCATAACACACACACACACACACACACACACACACACACACACTACTCTCCGTCAAACTAAAAACTCCTAAATTATGCACGAGGAATGATTGGATGTTATGTTAAGTGATGTGATGGATGAAAAAAAGTAGACAATACACTCAGATGCATAGTATTTTAATTTCTCTGTGCCATAGTGTCAGTGCTAATATAAGCCCCTATGAGTGCCTTGATAATGTGATGTTTAATGCCTTAGCTTAAATGTTTACTGTAAACGAATAGCTGTATTTGTTAAATCTCTTTCATTTTCCTTTGTGTTCACCGTTCAGTTGAAGTCCAGTGGAGTTTTTTTTTTTTTTTTTTCCATCATCGAGACAGCTGTAAGTTTGACTTTGCCAATAAAAAAAGTGCACTGTTTTTGAAATGCTTCCTGGCCGAGTTTCTTCCTCGCCTACACTACAGTATATTGGTTTCCTTATATATTTTGGAGAAAAGAAATCTGACCAGCAGTGATAGAAATGTTACTAAGAGAAGCTTGAGGGAGAGAAAGAAAATAAAGAAAAAGCAAGAACGAAAGAGAGAGAGAAAAAAAAAACATCTCCTGACCTATGGAAAACTCTGAAAGTATATATAAAAACAGATATTCCAAATATACATTCATTTTCTCTTTTCTTTCGTTGACGTGGTTGATCAGTTGAATTAACTTCTGGACTTTCACTTTGACTTTGATACACGCAACATTAAGCACCTTCCTCATTAAGAATGAAGCGTTATTGTTGAAGCGTTATCACTGAGCTCGAAGACTGGAGTCTCTAATTAATAGTAGACTCTAAATGAGAGAGTACTAAGTAGAAGCAGTGCCCACTTAGTTCTTTAATGTCATTTAACCATCAATCCCAGACCATAAAAGTCCTGGTGCATTTGCAGTCATGCGTTGATGGACCAAAGTTCTATTTGCAGGCAGTCTTCTCCTTCAGACTCCCTCCCCTCTCATTTTTCCAATTCACTCTCTATGTAAATACATACAGTATTTATTTCAGCTTTGAAACTGTTGGGAAAATTTGCTCAGCCCAAATGTGTCAAACATCATCACGTCCCTGCTTTAAGCATGAAAGAATTACAACTGGCAGGTGACTGGCAGGTGTTACCAGCCAATCAGGAGAGTGAGTGAGAGAGAGAGAGAGAGAGAGAGAGAGAGAGAGAGAGAGAGAGAGAGGAACCAAAAATGGCCTTTTTTTGTAATTGTGCCTCCCCTACCCTGATTCCCTTCTTTATTGCCTTCTCAATAAAACATGGCAGTCTCTACGTGATCTTCTGAGGGGACGAAGCACTCATTCTGAGATCTTTAAATTGTTTAAAGATCTCAGAGATTGTTTAAATTGCCTGGGTGACTTCTCCTGATAACTCTGCAAGCAGAAACAGACTGAATTTAAAAAGTGTGAAAGAATGACGGTCATATAGAGTTTAAACAAATAGGAGAGAGAGTGAAGTATTATATTTTGAAAGGGAAAAAGTATTCAGGACTGTTTTAGTTTTCTTTTTCTCGTTGAACAGATAAGGCGTTTACTTTTTTGTCTACCTTTCTGGAAATCTATTGCATAAAAGATGATGTGATTTATCCCCTGATGATATGCCAATATGATTGATAGAGAGCTCATCATAGCCAGTAGTAACTATCCTAGGAGGTACTGGCGACAGAAATACTCTGTACTTTTTGTCAGTATTAACTTCAATCCATCTTGTTGCCTGATCTGTCCTTTCTATCCCCTGATGTGGGTTGTAGCATGCATCCTAACTATACTCTTTCTGACAAACATTTTTGACAGACTGAAGAAGAAAAAAATACACAGATTAGATAACAACATACATGAAACACTGGGTAAAAAAAATGACAGTTCTGTCCGCTACACTATAATTTACTATATTTTTGCTAGCTAGAGTCAGTGGGCTATTTGTGCCTCTCAGCCCTGGAGCTTCACAGAGCCTCGAGGAAAAAATCAGGGAGTCACAGTAAGTACTAACCAGCTGAAAGGAGATAAAACACAAGGTCTTTGTTGGAAGCTATCATTTGGTACTCGGTAACTGTTAAGTACACATATATGCACAAAAAAAAGTTATTACAAATACTTGCTCCACATCACAAACTGCATAGTATTGCACTAAATAACATGTCTCTGCAACATTGTTGTCATTACTATGTAAGAAAAGTGCTTAGTGTGCATTCAGCAGTTTGAGACACAGCCTTGACAGCCTTCTATCTAAATGCGTGCTCTCATGGCTGTAGAGTGGAGAACGGTTCTGCACAACTCACATTATCAAATGTTCTTCCACAAGTAGCTCATAATATCTTTTTTTTAGCCAGAGACTTTTCCACCAAAATTCCAAAAACCAAACTTTTACACAGCACTACAAATAATTCTGCCAATTCTGTTATGATTAATAAGGGCCAAGCTGGTCCTAAATAAGTATTGAGCAGACTCTAGTCACAGCTGAGTCATAAAATAGCTGGATTTTGTTAGACACTGTCCATGGTGCTGCAATCCACAATGCCACGATCATAGCAGTGCAGTTTATACACACTAACACAGACAAACAGCTGTGGCTAGCACTTGTTTTCCAATTGCTGTTGTAAGTTTTACTAATCACTCAAAGTGATAAAGCACTGCAATATATTAAGACCCCCCCCCCCCCCCCCAAAAAAAAAGTTAACACAAAGAGCAGCTTTGATTTCACTGCAGAGTTCAATACAAAGCTGACCTTTAAAAATTTTGTTTTAACAAAGTAGTGATGAAAAATTCCTACATCTTCAAACACTTGGCTGAACCTACTGCTCCCCTTCATCTTCATCCTTGCCAGAAGTCAAGGGCTCTGAGATTAGTGTGGAAAGAGGTCAAGAGCATAAGAAAGCTCTTCAAAGCAACTCCATGTCTGAATTAATTGAAGAGGGATTGAGTTGAGTATGGCTGTCCCTAGAAGACATTAAAGCAGCAGAGTTTTTTGTCATTGTGGTGGAGGAGGGAAAGAGAAAAGTTACACACACACACATGGAAGAATCCACAAATGTAAGATGCAAGTGGTTTTATTCCATCCTCCTCATCCACCCCTAACACCAAACCTTTATCTCTCAGTCTTGAGGGATCATGAGACTCAATCAGTAAGTTGAGATGGACAACAATAATCCAAAATCAACCAGATTAAGACGATACTCTGATTAAGAAACTACCATATGAACAGTTATTATTAATGACCTTAATCCGGCTAAAGTCATACTCGAAGTAAACGCAAATTCGAATTAAGACGTGTGGAGTATTTCTGTTTTAGTCGCATTATCGAGGTGTATTACAGACATGTACACACCTTAATCACACTATTAACCTCGTGTGGGAATTTTCACCGCATTTTGCGACAGGACACGTACACACACGGCAGTGCTCAACCGTTTCACGTCAAACAAGAGAGCACGGCTGTGTCCGAAACCGCGTACTTACCTAATATATAGTGGGCATAATAATGTATATCGGCTACGATATAGTAGGTAAGTACGCGGTTTTGCCGTCAAGCAGTCGTCTATTTGCACGTACAGCACGACAAATAATTAACTGCACTTGAAGCGTTCGTAAAATTAAAAATAAAAACACCCAAAACTGTACACGGTTCCATAACGAAGACGAACTGTATGTTGATACGTGAAATTCTAGAGGGAACGTCGGATGGCGTGGCGACGTAATAACGTGTGACGTTAATCGATCTATAACATGTAAAACGGGTACATGAAAGGAATATTCTAAACACAACTCATGTAAACACCTTAATCACAATATTGTCTAATTCAGAATAAGGTCCATAATTAGATTTTTACTATCCATGTAAACGTAGTCAATGTCTTTTATTCCGGTCTAATAAACTTGAGAACAAGAGAGAAATAACATGTTTAATGCTAAATATTTTATTGCTACTAGATTCAATCAGATCAGTGACCAAACACAGACACCTTATAAACTTAAAACACCTTTTTTCCCCCCTCCGCACCATAGGAGACAAACATTAAAATTGGTGTCTCATTGGTTTAAACCTTTGGGCTACTCATTGCAATGAGTTCAAATCCGAGCACTGCCATGCTACAGCTGTTGGGTCTCTGAGCGAGCACGATACTCAATTCTATCCTGTCCCAGTTGTATTGCTTTACCAAACATATAAATGTACAACGTCTGCCTATGTAAGAAAATGCCAAGTCAGGCTTCTTGTAAATGTTACTTTGACTATAAAACTGTCATTTTTTTCTGTTCTTTACATTCCCGCGCAGCCTCATAATATAAAACACCAAGCCGTCTTACTAAGGCTGCATTATGTGTCTGGAACACGCTCGCAAAACAGGAGCAGCTGAAAGCGAAGATTGAAGAGTCGAAAGTTTTACAGCAGTCCTTACAAATGTCTAAAATCGAAAGAGAGTGATCAATCTCAGTGACAGTTTATGATTGTATGGATACTGCAAGGGCTCTGTGTGTGTGTGTGTGTGTGTGTGTGTGTGTGTGTGTGTGTGTGTGTGTGTGTATATACAGGATGTGGGTATTTGAATAACATCGTCTTGCATGGATGCATTCACACTGAGTCTGTGAGCTCCAAGTGCACTAACAGAAACAATGTCTGTACAATGTCTTGACACTTTTTTGTAATGTATTATACAATAAACAAAAGCAATGAAAATCAATGAAAATACTTTCATAGAAGACATTTGATTATTAGTGACCTTCTCTTCGAGGCAGCAGATTGAGGCCGTTAAGCAGCACATAATAACATCAAGCCAGAGAGAGTAGTATTCTAGGAGAGACGTTCCAATTGCTGCACATATATATGTATATGTGAATGATGGATGACATAGTGACGAGTTTAATCGTGCATAAATGCATACGTAATGAAGGCAAGCCTCGCACTGGATCAAAACAGTGGACTGTGAAGCCGATGACAGACTAGAAATCTCCCAGAAGGTCACTGACAGAATGTATGTCTGAGCCAAAAGAAAGTAAGAAAGAAAGCAAGAAAGAACGAAAGAACTCTAATGTCTCAGTCATGAAGAATAAGAATGACATGTTTAGGTAGTGACCCCTCCTCCTCACTCCACACTTTTAACAAGTGCTCCATCAACTACAAAAGTACTGAGGTCAACAAGATCAACACTCCAGGCGTTTTTTAACCCTTTCTCACAGCACACTAGCGTTCCATTTGATCGGATATTTTCGATCAGTATAAACAAATGAATTATTGTATTGCTGCAAGGCTGTTATGAGATTAGTCAGGATACTGTTGGGTTTCTGTGTATAGAGTATCATGACTCTGTGTTTAGCTGCTGGTGAACAAGGCGATGGGAAAGGGTGTGGTGGGGTGTGAGCCTTCTGCTGGGAAAACAAATCACACCTCTCCACAATAACATTGGTATAGAAAAAAAAAACCCAGACAGCACAACTAAAGCTCTTTTGATAGTAAAACACTGTACTGTATACAACTGCTACAATAAAATGACAAAATGTAAACCTAGTAGATTAGGGGGGGGGGATAAATACTTAGGAAAAACTGCAAAGCCCTGAGTATGTACTTTCATATAATCCATTAACTACTACTGTGGAGTGTGACATCATAAATAAAATCAATGATCAAATCTCTGAAGTTCAAAAGGAAAGATTTAATCCATACTCATAAAGAAAGAGTCTTCCCCCCCCACTACCTTTTCTTCCTCTTTAAACAGCAGCCTGTAAATATACCTATGAAGGCCATGCTATAATGCTGCATGAAGTGTGAAATGAGGTCTTATAGTTGTTGTGTCCTCACTGAAATGGCCATGTTATATCATTTCATCTCACGCTAATGTCGATCCGACCGTTTTTATTTGCGGCAAGTTTGGGAGAATGCTTTCTTTCGTGATAAATCTGACGCCTCAGACTAAGAAACCCACCATCACCTATCATCAAGCCCAGTTTATGGTGTCATTTATGGTATAGCTGTAAATCTTCAGTGTTACAAATAACACTCACTTCTGTTCAAGCGCAATGTTCTACAACCCACGGTTAGCATGAACTTTCGTCAATCCCAATTTTAGTATCTCGGTGACCTTTGGCGCAGGTGAGAACTCGGCACGTATCGGAAATGTAAAAAGTGGTCGGATTCGAATTCTTGAATGATTTAAGATGTAAGATTGATCCAATCAAATCAACTCATCTCTTTGCCTTTAACAAGTGAACACGTACAAAGCAGCACTGTGACGTTTTCATAATGACATATGTTTACATTTATTCATTTAGCAGACGCTTTTATCCTGAGCGACTGAGAAATGAGGAAACACAAGCAAAGTGATATACAATACAAGTAGTGCTACTATATAAGATTTATAATTGTGGGGTTGACATTTTAGGGGTTAGTTAAGTGCTCACGGAAGAGGTGAGTCTTTAAGCTGTTTTTTTAAAAAAAAAAAAAAACAGTGACAGATTCTGCTGATTGGATTGAATACGATTAGAGTTCACTTACAGATTTTATTTCCGTTTCTGGTACTAGACATAATGAGGTGACTGACAGAACGCACAGCAAATATATTTTCTCTCTCCCCTGTCACTAGATGTTGTGTTGATATTTCAGTAGTAGTCTCACAAACGCAGACTTGATGTGACTGTGCAAAACATGACTGCAAACCAGAAAATTAAACTAGCATACAACTGAAACCACTGCACAGTGTACTGATGAATTTTGTGCATTCTTTACTAAATACTGACCCGGCTACTCTTTATACACATACATTAAAAACATAATGTTGGCCCTTTACTTCTATGCGGATGATACACAGCGATACTTTGCAGTTCGGCCGGACTATGGAGCATTGTAGCTAAAAAATGAGAGGTGTTAAAGCGATAAATGCTTGGATGGATATATATACGTCGTTGTTCTAAATCTGAAAATACAAATTGATGATTCAGCTTCAGTTTATATGAAGAGTTCTTACTCAGACACACACACGAATGTACAGACATTCGTATACACTCCATGGCAGTTGGTTGCTAACCCCATTACCTCTGGCACTGACAGGTGTAGTCAGACACCTGCTAAGAAGTTAATTAGATACACCTACTACTGCTACAACTTTACACAAACGCACGCCCACACACATGATTTCTTTTTACTTAGGTTTTTATTAAATCATGGTGAAGGTGAATGAGCTTCTTCAAGTTCTCAGAGACAACAATGTTAAACAACACTCGAATGGAAAAAAAGCTACAGAGCCATGGCAAATATCTTAAGCATCCCTGTCACTACAATTAACTCGATAATACGCAGCACTACAAATAATTACACGACGTTAATAGTGTGATTAAGGTGTGTACGTGTCTGTAACGCACGTCGATAATGCGGCTAAAACAGGAAATACTCCACACGTCTTAATTCCATGTGTTTACTTCGAGTACGATTTTAATCGGATTAAGAAAATTAAAATTAAAAATTGCTGTTTGCATGGTAGCTTCTTAATAAGAGTATTCTCTTAATTTATAACTTGTTTAATATCGGATTATTATTGACCATGTAAACGAACTAACTGATAAAAACAGGAATGGAGTGATGTAATAGGACACAGTAAAGGATTTAATCTCAGTGACCATATATATATATATATATATATATATATATATTACATAGCAAAAATAAAACTGTGTCTGAATACTTATTTCTCCTCATTGTAAGTCGTTGCCATAAATCCTCCATTATGTCCATATCATCAGCCATGCACAAGTTCATTTATGGGTCGGGTTTCTCGTCTGATCCCCCCTCATCCTGCCATGTAATGCAAGTAAAAGAATGTCAGGTGCATCAATCAGGACACAACAGAACTATTAAACTGGAAACTAAAACAACCCTTGGGAGGCAATTGAACTTGTGTACTACCCATAGCAACACCCAAATACAAACACATACACACACACACACACACACACACAAGGAGCATCATTAGGATATGGCTGCATGGCTGCTCTAAATATATAGAAGGTGTAAAAGCATGTGCTCCTTAATGTTTTATGCTATTCCCTTCACACATGACATTTAATTTAGGCAGAGAGATGGACAGACAGAAAGATAAACACAGAAAAAATGTACTGCCTATAAACGACAGTAACCATAGTAACCTACAGGTAAACTCACAGCTTCATTACCAGTAGAGACTCTGCACAGACGCAGGCAATTCATACATGCATCTCTCTCTCTCTCTCTCTCTCTCTCTCTCTCTCTCTCTCTCTCTCTCTCTCTCTCTCTGTCCAATAACTATTAACTACAATTCATTCAAACAAATGTAATATTATTGCACTACTTTGTCTCTGTGTATGATTTAGAGCGGGCAGAATTCTAGATCTAAAGACCCGTAGATAAAGAACTAATGAAAATGAACTGTTATTTTTATCTTCTCAGTCAAATTCTGCTCTGCAGACATCAATGACAGCTTTAACTTGTCAATGCTGGCACGTGACCATGGTATAAGCGGGATAATCCACAGCTAGGTGAGCCTTACGTGATTTCAATGCACTCCGCGAAGGCAACCAATAGAGGTTATTTGCCTCCACGTCGTGCATTAAAATCATATAATGCACACCTGGCCGTGAATTATCCCTTATGTATTGTAGCATGACAATACTCTGCACATCAGTGCTATTGGACAGGCCATCACATCAGTGGCATTCAATTAAATTACGCAACCATAATAAGTAAACAGTGGACACTTGTTCTGCCTCTCTTTTCTGTAACTGTAAATCTGCAGTGATGCTGGAACACTGTCCTACACAGCTGGATGAAAGCAGATTAAGTTGTTTATGTGCTGCTTCTCGTTCCACTTTGAAAATAGTAGCGCATATTACACACTATTGTGCGTGTGATTACTGGAGTTCACCACCCACAGCTCCACTGGCTTTAATGATACACATCAGCTCCTGACCTGATTGCCTCAAATGCAACAAAGCTATAAAGAATGCTAACTAACGAGCCATTTCCTACTGATGAAACTCCTTCAAATCTGATTTTAACGCAGACTTAATTGACTTCTGTTCGAATTTTAAAGTCAAAACACAGCTTTGTGTAAAAGTGTGCTGTGGGCCTCTAGCAGCATTAATAAGATTTACTCCAGCAACCCGAGTAAAATAGACTGTAAACATGATGTAATATACATGTATTCTTTCCTCTGCAATAAATCCCTGATGTTTCTTTATTCTTTTTCTCTCTTTCTCAATCTCTCATTTTCCCCCTTAATTGGTTCCATATAAAAAGGAGGTGTACAGCTGCTGACTGGATCTCCAGTATCTCTCCAATGAGATACAAAATGAGTGCAAGATATATCTGACCGGAAATCAGATACCTCATGAGCTCATGGTTGTAGCCTAGATTTAGTCTCTGGCTAAAAATTCTATATTAAAGTTTTTCTCCAGAACAAAGCTTTCACAAGGTTAAATACCTCTTTTTTTCTGCAAAGTTCAGCCTTTAAGCCAGACACAAAACTACTAGCTATATTTTCATTAAATTTCTGTAATAGCTATGAGATACTAGGAGGAACATTTTTTTTCAAACAATAAGTTAAATTTGCACAAGAAATTGTATCATGCAGTGTAGATACAGTGCTGTGAAAAAGTATTTGCCCCATCCTGATTTCTTCTGTTTTTGGGTATATCTTATACTAAAGTGTTTCAGAAATGAAAACAAATCTAAGATAAAATAAAGGCAACCTGAGTAAACACAAAATATAGAAAATCTGATGAAAAAAATCGATGAAAGTGCATTCATAATGGGGTTCAGCTGGATTCGACAGAACCAGGCCTGATTACTACAAACACTGTTCAATCAAATCAACACTTAAAGAGAACATTTTCAACAGCATGAAGTTAAAAGTTCTTACTCAGTAACACACTATGCCAAAATTGAAAGAAATTCCAGAAATGATGAGGAAGAAGGTGATTGAAATAGATCAGTCTGGGAAGGGTTACAAAGCTATTTCAAAGGCTCTGGGACTCCAAATAACCACAGTGAAAGCCATTATCTCCAAAGGAAAAAACTCGGCACAGTAGTGAACCTTCCTAGAAATTCCTCCAAGAGCACAGCAACAACTCATCCAGCAAGTCATGAAAGAGTCAAGGAGAGCATCAAAGGACCTACAAGCCTTTCTTGCATCAATATAAAGGCCACTGTTCATGACTCCACGATCAGAAAGACACTGGGCAAAAATGGCATCCATGGAAGAGTGCCGAGGTGAAAACCACTGCTAACCCAGATGAACATTAAGGCTCATCTGAATTTTGCCAAGACACTACTTGATAGTGCTCAAACCTTTTGGGAGAATGTTCTGTGGATTGATGAGTTGAAAGTGGAACTGTTTGGAAGACAGGGGTCTCATTACATCTGACATAAACCAAACACCGAATTCCACAAAAAGAACATCATAACTACGGTCGAGCCTGGTGGTGGGAGTGTGATGGTGTGGGGATGCTTTGCTGCTTCAGGGCCTGAGCAACTTGCAATAATTGAGGGAAACATGAATTCTGCTCTCTACCAGAAAATCCTAAAGGAGAATGTCCGGTTTTCAGTCCGTAAATTGAAACTCAATCGGAACTGGATTATGCAGCAAGACAATGATCCAAAGCATAGGAGTAAATCCTAGTCCTAGAAGTAAGTGAAAGACTGATCTCCAGTTATTAGAAGCGTGTGGTTGCAGTTATTGCTGCTAAAGGTGGCACGACCAGATTTAAGGGGGCAGTTAGTTTTTCACAAGGGTAATAGGTGTTGGATACCTTTTTTTGCTTCAGTAAAAAATTAAATAAATAAATAAATAAAAACTGTGTTGTGTGTTTACTCAGGTTGCTTTTGATTCACGTTGTATTTCGTTTGAAGATCTAAAACTATTTAGTATGGGATATACGTACACAAAAACAGGAGAAACAGCACTGTATAATAAACATAAATGGGGATAATGGGTGGTATGAGAGCTGAGAGAGAGAGAGAGAGAGAGAGAGAGAGAGAGAGAGAGAGAGAGAGAGAGAGAATCTGAGTGATGGAGATTTAGCTTCAGCTGACAGACAGGTCATTATAATTCCCTGCTCTTGTTCTCACAGATGTGTTCACTCCACCACTGCTCAATGACAATCAAGTTAAAAGCTTGAAGATTACAGTGTGTGTGTGTGTGTGTGTGTTTGTGTGTGTGTGTGTGTGTGTGTGACCATACACGATATATCTTCTACAGAAAGTAAAAACACTTTACTGATGTACATTTAACTGAAGCAGAGATTATGTGGGAATATATAATCCTGAGATACTCTGTGTGTGTGTGTGTGTGTGTCTGAGCAGACAGGTCTCTGTGCAGGCATGAGAAGGTCCAAAAGAATATTCTCCTTTCTGTCTGCTTCCTACTGATAAGCTTCCTGTAGGTATGTGAGAGATAATGTGTGTGTTTTCCTTACCACACAGGCAGTGGTGATATTAAATGGGAGGGCTAAGCTGTCAATAGCTCAGCAATACATTATATCCACAAGTCACATTAATAATAATAATAATAATAATCTCTAAGTCTCTGTGTTTGTACTGTACATGTAAAAGAATGGGACAAATTATTACACACACACACACACACACACACACACACACACACACACACACACACACACACACACACACACCGAGACACGAAGGCAGACAGGAAGCATCATTAGTGATTTATTCATTTCAAGCTTAAGTTTCAAGCTCGTAAAGCTAGACTGGGTTCATGCTGCATTTCCCACGAATAGAAAAGATAAAGTAAGAAAAGGTAAACATAAAAGATGTAACCCTTCTATTCAAACCAAAAAAACGCTACACTCATCAGTCCTTTTGTGTAATATGTACTTTGATTAGACAAGGTGTGCTCAATCTATCAACTTTTAGCTTATCCTCCAAACACATTTTAGCAAAACAAAATCATGATAGATCATTAATAATCCACTTCATTCACGGCCATTACACCTGAGTGCCTACTGATGACCGATGTGGGCTGAAAGATATTAGCTTATTGGAGATTAAAACTAGTGGGCGTGTCACTCTGTGTAATCACATGACACGATTGTCACTGATTGGCTTTGTGAATCTACAACGCTGGGCTTGTTCCTAGTCCACATCCTCGCTTTATATATCATTCTGTGTGTGTTTATCACCACTGGTGGTGCTATTGCACTCGGTTTCTTGCACTCGGTTTCACAAAATGTTTGTTACTTGTAAATAAGATGATGTGGATGCCAAAAATGGAATCTTATATTGATTTATTATTATTTTTTTTTTTAATCTTTGAAAGCTCCTCTCTCCCATTTATGCGAGCCGCCTCTGTGCACAGTCTAAAGCTCATTACACTTCTGCTAGGAATGGAAACAAACAGCTAAGTCATACAATCATAGATTCATCCTTCCATGCATTTTCAGTACCGATCCTTTAGTTTTTCCCAAGGTAACAGATGATTTTAGGGATTCTTCATGTGTGCGACCTCATATTTCTACCCCACGTTTTTCAAGAACGATGATTTTGTTTGTTGATTTGATTTGATGATTTATGTCAAATATTCCTTTGCATGTCCTTAATGGTTAGACAACTTGAAGGTGTTTGAACTAAAATAGCAGAATACAAGTCTTGATGAATTCTGCACCAGCTATGTTCGAAATGCATACTAACCACTGTGGGAATATCACACCAGAACATTCAGACAGAATTTTTATTTTTTGTTATCTAATTGCTTGTATGATAATGTAATTATCCGTCTAGCTTTTACGACCTAGAAAATGAAGCATCTCCCGTATGTATGAAAATTAACTCCTGAGGCAAACATGCTGGCTATTATTTTTCAATTCTGCAATACAGTTGTGTTAATTAAAAACTGGTCGAGTAGATCACATTGTAGTAAATGCAGAAATGCACTCAGATAAGTACACTACTAGTAAAGGAAGAAATAAACCTAGTACGGAATTCTAGGTTCCAGCATTGCGTCTCTTGCTACCCAGTGGATTTTCTTAAATCACACAGAAGCCTCACAGATTTTCACACACGGTCTGATGGCTTTAAAGACATTTTGCTTCTTCTTCTTTTTTTTTGGCATAAATACCTCAGTACATAGTGCACATTTTCAATTTACACACGTAATTCCCCTAATCAGCACAAATATATACATAAATATAGTAAATCTCCCAAAATTGTAACTCTCCACTATTTACTTTTCAGTCTAAGACTGGAGACTAATGCTGGTTGTACAATGTCAAACATGTCATACAAAAAAAAACAAAAAAACAATCAATATGAAAAATTAACTATACGACGTATACCTACTCTGGATATTGTCTACAGGTCTTTATTGAACCAACAAACTTTAATGCAGTCATCACTTAAAATGTGTGTGTCATTTCTTGTTCCCTATGGATGAACATGTGTTTTATTATCATAAAAATAATCATCCAAATTAGCTATGTATTCTCTCTCAGTTGCACTATCCTGGGCTTTAAATTGCAAGATACAGCACAGAAGCTGAGAACGAATTATCATACGCACAAATGGAACGTGCCTGCTTAGCATATCACTGGAATAATCAGAGCAACTGGGTATGTCAAAACGGTAGCCTTTCAAAAAAAAAAAAGGTATTACAGCTCTCACACTGAGTCTCTGACATGTATTCTCTCTCTCTTCATACTCTCTACCTCATTTCAACTCAATCATGTTCTGAAATGTATCTTCAAGGGCAGCAGTGTATCTTTAAGAGCAGGGGAGGGGGCAGGGCTTTTCAGGTCTATTCACTGGGGAAATGAGCTTTTTGTGAGCCGGGCAGGATGTACCATGTCACGCTGAATTGAACAGATGACATTTTACACATCTCACGCTATTGTGTATCTAACCATTGTCCTCTGATTCACAAGCAGGACACAATAGCTTCTCTGGTTGCATTAAGGACTTTGTGCTCTCTCACACATGCACAGGCAATTACAGCAAATACACTGGTTCTTAATGGGTCATAAATTGCATGTAAATTGTTTTGGATGGCCAGTTCAGCCGGTAATATGATGTTAATAGAGGAGCTATAAACTTGGCAGTAAATAAAAGCCACTGAGAGGTCTAGTAAGGGTTCTTGAGAGTTCTGGTTCATTCTTTACTGCAACATTCTGGGAACATTTTATACAGATTCGATGCTAAGTACACAGTACTATACAGTTTTTGGCGGTAATGACATCCAAATTACAACCATCTAAGGAATGTAAAGACAGACAGGCTTTGTTCAAATTTATAAACAATTACACTTGTAAATTGGTTAAAATGGTTTACTGACCACAGAATCACGGTCCTGCCATAGCCATCCCAGTCCGCTGACTTGAAACCCATAGAAAACCTGTGTGGTGAACTGAAGAGAAGAGTCCACCAGTGTGGACCTCGAAATGTGAAGGATCTGGAGAGATTCTGTATGGAGGAATGGTCTCAGATCACTTGCCATGTATTCTCCAACCTCATCAGGCATTATAGGAGAAGACTCCGAGCCAAAGGGAGGCTCGGAGTCTTGGCAAAGGGAGGTATCTTGGCAAAGGGAGGTAGCACAAAGTATTGAGTATTAAAAGTATTTAAAAAATTGTTGCATACCTAATTTTTTTTTTTTTATAAACCTGTGTTGTGTTTGCAATTATTTGATATCCAGGAGAGCAGAGTATTTTTGTGAATTTGGGTGTGATGGTCAGGTGTCCATATACTTTGGCCATATAGTGTACATACTACATATATAGATCATGAAAATGAATAAGTGAAAGGAAGACCCTCCAGTAAACGAGTTCAGTACAGTTACATACAGTATGACCCAGCTAAAAGGACAAAATTAATCAGTGATCATGCCTATGTGCCCAGTTAGACAACCTTAATTTAAAAAGGAATGAAGGGTATTTGGGGGGCATGGTGGCATAGAGATTAGCATGTTTGCTTCACACCTCTAGAGGTTTGGAGGTTCGAATCCCCTCTCCACCCTGTGTACACAGAGCTTGCCTCTTCTCCCCGTGCTTTGGAGGTTACCCCAATCTAAAGACATGCATTGTGCATGTGTGATTGTGCCCTGCGATTTGTTGGCACCAAGCTGAAAGTCCCCTGCCTTGTGCTCCGAGTTCCCTGGGATAAGCTCCTCTGCAACCCTGTGTAGGATAAGTGCTATGGAAAATGGATGAAGGGCAAAAGGTCTCTAAAAACAGAAATACCACAAATTCATTCATCCGTAACCACTTACATTTATTTGTTTCACATTAAACGTAACAATGCACATACCATGGAATAAAGCAAGTCTACTTGACAGATTACAGTGCTGTGTTTCATGATGGATGAGCTTTGTTCACATTTCAAAATGTCATGAATGGGCTATGCAATCAGGTCCAAAGGGAACAGTCACAATACAGTTATTAAAACAAACCCCCACTCATGCTCCACTGAATATAACTGGCAGATTAAACTATGGCTTGGCAACAACTCTAAAGTTCTGTTTCTGTAGTTTTGGCTCCCTGAAGGACTGCTCCAAGTTGACTACTACTAGAGCTAGCAGAGCGAAAATGCTAATTAAAAATGTCGCAAGCCAGGAGGCTTTGGATTGATGGGTAAAAGAGGACCAGCATGTATCATAGGAGTTCAAGAACCACTTTGAAAAGGCCACACAGAAATGCCACCTTGCACCAATCAGCATGGAATTAGTTTGGGAAAGTGTATGTGAGAGAGAGAGAGAGAGAGAGAGAGAAAGAGAGAGCGAGACCGACAGAGAGAGAGAGAGCGAGACCGGGAGAGAAAGAGAGAGAGAGAAAGAGAAAGCGAGACCAAGAGAAAGAGACAGAGAGATAGAAAAAGAGAGAGCGAGACCAAGAGAAAGAGAGAGAGAGAGATAGAGAAAGAGAGAGCAAGAACAAGAGAAAGAGAGAGAGAGAGAGAGAGAAAGAGAAAGAGAGAGCGAGACCAAGAGAAAGAGAGAGAGAGAGATAGAGAAAGAGAGAGCAAGAACAAGAGAAAGAGAGAGAGAGAGAGAGAGAGAGAGAGAGAGAGAGAGAGAGAGCAAGAACGAGAGAAAGAGAGAGAGAGACAGAGAGAAAGAAAATCATTGCAGGAAATCAATTTCCAGATGATATTTATGATTTTAATTACCAGCAGCAGTAAGTAAAGATCAGGCAAATGGCTCCAGGGTGCAAAGTCCGTGTCAGCAAAAATCTACTCCCAGAACTGTGATTTAAAGGGGTCATATGATGCTTTTTAATGTTTTCCTTTTCCTTTAGTGTATAACGTAACTGTTTGTGCACGTATAAGATCTGCAAGGTTACAAAGCTCATAGTCTCCCACAAAGTGATTTCTTCTATTTAACAAAGAACACTGCTCCAGACCTGCCTAAAACGCCTCGATCGAAGTCCAGATATTATTTCCTCAAACGTCTACGTCACAATTTGAAACATCAGCATAATGCCACCATCATTTTTTTATATTTAATTCATTACATTTTTTAAATCTGTATTTTTTGTTGTCACTTCAGGACATAATGTTGATACAGTGAAGAAGACAAATCAAATCATTATAACGTTGTATCTGAAAGGTAAGAGAGTAGCAAAATAAAAACTTACCCCTGTGAAACATTCTGCTCGAGTCGTGCTTGCAAACCTGGTTCCGATCGATCTGCTCGATCATCCGCGTTTTCCGCAGTAAAACCGACGTCATTATTAACTGTGTTTCTAATTGCTTTAGAAGCCTTGGAAGCTGAAGTTCGTGATTATGGTAAGGGGCGTTACATTTCCAACACACCCTTGAGGTTTTTGGCCAATCACTACGCAATGGGTCAGCCGGCCATTCAGAGCACTCTGGGCTTTTCGGAACGAGGGGCTTTGGAGAAACCGGAACTCAATCAGAGCGTTTCAGACTGGGAATAGAGGTACTGCAATAATGTACAGTATGTGAAAAATAATTTTTATTTTAACATTAAAGCATGTTAAAGCAAAGCATATTTTAAGCATTAAAGAATTTATTATACCTAATAAACAAAATAATGAACTTTTAAAATCATCATAAGAAATTATATACCGTCATCATGATCTGGTTCAGCTCAGGTCAGATTCTGATCAGCTCAGAGGCTGCTAGATGAAGCTCTAAAAGTGAGATACCGTGAGATGAAGCGACAGGAGAAAGAGAGAGACTGGGAATAACGCATCTGTTTGGTCTGTTGGATGTTCCAGTGTCTCCCTCTACCTTCCTTTACCTCTCAATTGTTCCTCATGGACAGGGGGGGCAGGAGGTCCATGATTTTTTTTTTTTTTTTAAAGCTTAGTTACAGTGGTGGAAATCACAACCTACCAACCGTTATCAAATGTATTATTTTTAATATAGTTATTAGCCTGTTTGACCAGGCATTCAATTGAATGGGTTTAAACCACTCTAACTGAAAAACATAAATAATGTCATTTATGTAAATAATGCATATAAATAAAATCATATAACTTAGACCTAATGACCTAGGACCTAAGTTTTCAAAAAAGGTTGCTTTACTGGCAGTGTAGTGGATAGCCAGTTTACTATAGATGCAACTCATATTATGGCACTGTATTAAAAGATTTCCCTCCTCTGTTCAGATCTGCTCTTCGCCTTTCTACCTGTGAAATTGACCGTGTAGTGTGGATGACTATCTACCAAATGCATAATGCATTGCATTCTTACAGTATCTGAAACATACACACCCACACACATGCACACAGTTCTGAAGGGATGTTTGAACGGCAAGTGTTAAAGCAATTCTGCTATCGCGGGTCACGGTGGAGTTAACCAGCTGGAGGCAGTGTGAGTGGAAGGACACCCACTGTTTATACTTTCACACAGGACGAATTTCATGAATACAGAAATGTAATAACGATTCGCCTGTTGTGGTGCTGTAAAATCCGGCCGACTTGAAGTGAAAGCACTCAGTTCACACACAGTATAGGTGTGTTGAATTCTCGAGCAGTAAAACATATTCATATGTGCTCAATTTTTTTTCCTTGGCACTGCTGCAGAGGTAGATGAAAAGATGAGTAATGCCCAGTCTGAGTCACTTTTCATCTCAAATCACTCTACTCTGGTTGCTATTAACCATTGCTGTATTTAGTTGACTGCTGGATGCTATGGTTTCCCTAATACCACAAAAGACAATATCCGCATAAATTGTATGTATTTTCATCATGCTTGTGTACAAAATGCATCCTTGCAGTGCATCAACGTCTATTAATCTCAGTCAGAAGAATCCTAAAGCCAGGTTTGCGCTTTATGGTTTCTACCGATTATTTTACTAGCTTAAAGGGCTTGATAGACCTCAACAGAAAGGCAAACCCACCGGTGCGGTTCTATTGTGGGTAAATCAAACACATCTAGCCTATAGCAGCAAAGCGAATAACACCACTTGCCTTAGGAAGTATGAGTAGGAACAAATATGCGGAACCAAAAAAAAACGGATAATATTTCACAGTCACGGAGGAAAGAAAGAAACATTACCCTGTCCCACCACAGTAAGTGATCATCAGAGCAGATTTTCTGGAAACACTGGGCTGAATACTGAACACTGACATCTCTTTCTGCTTGTTTACCAATTTATATAGTTACAGACTAAAGACGGCATGTTACCATTTCCTATTCCAGTACCGATAATGAAACTTTGAGTATCAGCACATAATGATACTCATCTGATATCTTTTCATTAGAAAACTTTATTTTAAAAAAATAATAAAAAAATAAAAGATTTTTTTAAATGGAATTATTTAATTAAAAAAAAAATACAGTGGAAATAAATACAAAGCTGAAAACACGACTTAAACGAAACTGCAGCTTTTCCAAAAAAAACAATCACTTATGTTGCAAATATCCATCCATCCATCCATCCATCCATCCATCTTCAACCGCTTACTCCTTTTTCAGGGTCGCAGGGGAGCCTGGAGCCTGTCCCAGGGAGCATCGGGCACAAGGGATACACCCTGGACAGGGTGCCAGTCCATCGCAGGGCACAATCACATACACACTCACACACCCATTCATACACTATGGACACTTTGGACACGCCAATCAGCCTACCATGCATGTCTTTGACTGGGGGAGAAAACCGGAGTATGCGTAGGAAACCCCTGCAGCACGGGGAGAACATGCAAACTCTGCACACACAGAGCCGCGGGAATCGAACCCCAACCCTGGTGGTGTGAGGCGAACATGCTAACCACTAATCCTTTGTTAAAGGATCAGAAAAACTTAATTCTTTTAGTTCTCCAATATTGGATTCACCATTCACTCAATACTGGAATGCACATAAATGACAATTTTGCTTTGATTTATGATGTTTAGCAAAACTGGGCTACAAAATTACAAAATAA
This sequence comes from Ictalurus punctatus, assembly GCF_001660625.3. Classification (NCBI taxonomy): domain Eukaryota; kingdom Metazoa; phylum Chordata; class Actinopteri; order Siluriformes; family Ictaluridae; genus Ictalurus; species Ictalurus punctatus. The sequence goes on from NC_030435.2 coordinate 5,349,451, forward strand.
TGGCACCAGAAACCCTTGGGCAAGGTGAAAGCTTTCCACTGAGGTGTTAAAACACACGTAATAATATAAACTATTCATTAAGTGGCATCCTTATTGTGACTGATGCACCTACTGCATTTTCATAAGGAAATAAACAAGACTCCTCATTTTCTTATCACTTATAGCATGCATTTTTTGATCTGTACACTTCAGTTAAGGTGCTTCCAGTGAAATTGGTATCTCTTCTTCCTTTTCATCTACATCTGACAGGCTTTCATATTTTAAGTCAAAAGTTATATTCCTGAAAAGTACTGTTAGTCATGTCCGCTGACGACGTTGCTATAACACTACTGTAGTTTCAAACTAGGAAGTAAAATTTTACGGGGCAAACACAGAGGACTGGAGTGATGCACACAGTGAAATGTCTAACTGTGCATATACTAAATATAAGCACGCTTATGTAAGCATGCCGCTCATCCAATAATGCATTTCCTGAGAAGTGAATGTGCTAATTTTATGTTATTTTCAGTGGAATACCGTCAACAGCCAAACATCCTGTGTCTCCTCATTAATAAATACTGCAGGCATTGTAAGTTGATTCAACCAACCTCCATGTAGTCAACCCCAAACATACACCCAATACAAATAAAGTTTTAATTCTCTCTCTCTCTCTCTGTTTCAAGCTTATTTTGACAGGGTTGTAAATACCCTCCTAACCTTCACTGCCCTGATACAAGGTAGGACTGTATGATTAAGAAACCAAAAAGTATCCCTCTTAAATCCCTCACCTATAACTGTTGTGCTATTAGCGCAGGTTCTTTTTTTGGGACCTGTAAGATCAATAGCTGTCTCCAGAAAGAACGACATGGACTGGATTTGTGGAAGAGACAGAAGAGCAGAGCTGTAGTATATACTCGATCTGCGCTACCTGAGACTTTAGTGGTAAATGAAACTCAAACGATGTCTTCTCTTGGAGTCTTTGTGGCTGTTCTGCTATTATATATTTCATACAAGTAAGATCTAACAAACTGGTAACTTTTACAAGGTGGATTATTTTACACTATCACCAAAAATTGTTCAAAGTGCAAATTTCACAAAAGGCTGAACAAAACTTTTTGGTGTACCATGTTTGGTACAGAGGAAACATGTTTCAGAGGAAACAGAGGAAACATGGCACGAAGATTGAGGGCGTTATGAATTTGGTTAATCAGCTTATCTGCTTCTTATAGCATTAATGATATGTTGTCATACAGTATAATGCATTGTTCAGTAATAGTTTTATAGCTGAGCTGTTGACAAATATCAACTTGTAACCCCTCCCATCTTCCCAGCCACCACTGGGAAGGGTGATAATCAATAATAGCGAAATAAAAAGTTATGGAGTATTGGACCAGATTGGAATTTTTCAAATTAGTTTTACAAAATACAGTCACAGAAATTGTAGCCATCTAAATCTAAGGGGCTTATGACATGGTGGTAAAGTATAATAGCACTCAGTATGTCTGATGTACTGCATCATCTCCCTCTAGCTATTCATCTACTGATGCCCCTCTCTATCTGTCCCCATAGTCCTTTACTCCTCTTCCATCAGTTCTCGTGCTTCTGCAGAGTTATGGTCAAACCCTTTCTATGAAGCCTGTATTCATAAATCTTTATTATTGTGGTTATAATTAAACGCTGGCGTGGTTTTATATGCATTGTAAATTCTAACAATGACTCAAAGAGGAACCCCCCCCCAAAAATTAATGTTCTAGTGTTGAACAAGAGGAAAGGCAATCAACACAGTTCAGGGGATCCATGTAGCTACCAGGCATAATATACTGAACTGAAAAAACACTGCACATTTCGCATGTATATCCAACCGACGCACTGCCTAAAGCATTCGATCCATTTATGTGTCCCTGAGGAAGATAACTGACTGGGGAAAAAAAATGAAGGAAAGCCACAGACCTTTGGAATTTCAGAAAAAAAACTGATTAAAACATAAATAGGCCGTAGTATACTTGTCACAATTTCTCTGCTTTAAAGCCACAGTAAATGTGAAATAAGATGTCCATGTTTGCCAGAGGCTTGAAAGCCCAGTAGGCTATTTTGCAGTCTGAGATTTACAGAGTGAAACAAAAGACTGCAGTGGTAAGAAAGCTTTTACAACCTCAGAAAGCTACAATTCTGCTATGACCACTGTCAGAGATTTCCCCTCTCGCTGAGCACCCGAGTGAGCAGCCCGCTCAACAGCCCGTAGCGCGACAGCGCGCACTTCTGGGTTTGTTTAAACTTTGTTTACTTTTTGAACACGTGTGTTTTGTTATGGTTTATGTCTTGTCTCCATCCCTGACGTGTTATTGGTTGTCTCCCTCACGTGTCATCATTATTCACAGCTGTTTATGTTTTGCCCTTTTTAAACCTTTTTGTTAGTATTTTGTTAGTTCCTTTTTAAAAAAAAAAAAAAAAAAAGTTTTTTAGACACACTGCAAATGTGTTTACAGACTACAATATTTAGATCATTAAATATTTGCAAAGTCATAGTGTGAACCTACACTGCAAAAAAATAGCATCATAGCAAGTGAAAATATCTTAAAAATAGTGAAATCTATTTACTACTTCCTATTATAAGATAACCATAAACCAAATATAAGATTTTTACTCATCTTATTTTTAGAAATTATTTTATTAATTTCTTTTGGGGGTTTTTTTTTTTTTTTCCAATTTCATTTTGCTACTTTCTAGAAATAAATCCTCGAAATGATAACAATTATCTGTCAACAGAACAAGATTTTTTCAAGCATGAAATGAGTAAAAAGAACATCATATACTGTACATTACATTGAGAGATGACATTATTATAATATAGTATGATAATAAATAAGGTTTAATAAACTTGTATTAGGTTTTTTTGTAATCTTATAATAAGAAATTCTATAAAATTGACTATATTGAAGATATTTTCACTTGATAAGTCATTTTGTTTACATTGTATAAAACAGCTGTGATTTGCAGAACCAAATAAGGACCAGACTGGATCATAAATGTTTTTACTCTGTAGAAAGAAGCATTACTAATTTATCACCCTGCCCAAAACTGTCCTCTATCCTCTAACAGCTGCACCTCTCTCGCTCTCTCTCAGCCAAGAAAAGAACATTCAGCAGATACACGCCTGCTAGTCCTAAAGATAAGGAGCTAAAAATAGCCAACTACAGCTAGAAAGAGAGTGCAGCAGACACCACAACTCCTCCTTTGAACCTGAAAGAGATACATTTGGAGCCTGTTTTATACCACTCCTGCTTGGCTGGCCATCTTTTAGCCGTAAGTGCTTTGAAAGTAGCACATTTCCCACAGACATTTAATACTTTACATTAAGTCATGGTAATCATTAGCTAGCTGTGGGAAAGGACACACTTACTGATGAGTGTTCCACTGCAAAAGAGCCAGATCTTAGTCAGTTCTCTTCCAGGAATTAAAATTATATATATATATATATATGCACATACACACACACACGCACATATACACACACACACATATATATATATACATATACATATATATATATATATATATATATATATATATATGTATATATATATATATATATATATATATATATATACACATATACACATATATATATATATATATATATATATATGTATATGTATATTTATATATATATATATATATATATATATATATATATACACATATACACATATACATATATATATATATATATATATATATATATATATATATATATATAATGAAAAGAGTTTCCTTTTTAAAATACTTTTTAATTGAAAGAACGCAGAGAGCGAGAAAGAAAAACAAAAGAGAAAAAAGATGTTAGTAGATATGATGTGATCACTAGAACACTGGTTTACATGAGAGAGGCTTCTCTTTCTATGGGTTCTATTTTTATGATCATAGAGCACATTCAAAAGCAAGGCATAAGCAAGGCACAAGGCACGGCGTATATTTTGTACCATCATGAGCCTCTAATTAGCTCCTCTCAATCCTTTTAATAACCAAATAGATTCCACTTATTTCATACCAATATTAATGCTAGAAATTAATGACATGGCTGACAAAACATACAACGAGTATATTTACTGTTTTCTCGGTCATTAGATTCTATACTGATATTTCGGTGGTACTGTCACAATGTCACAAATACACGGTTTTCCAACACTGTAAAACCGGATAAGTTCATTTAACTCAAAAAATTTGAGGAAACTAATTACCTCAAATTTTTTAAGTTGATAAATCAATTTCTTTAAGCCAAATACACTTATATATAACAAATATAACAAAAATGTATTTTAAATTACAAAGTTTGAGTTAAATTTTTGTTATATTAAAGTGTGTTTGGCTTGAAGAATTGAGTTGATTGTGTATTTGGCTTGAAGAATTGAGTTGATTTATCAACTTAAAATTTTTTTGAGTTAAATACTATCCATTGAATCCAGTGAATTACAAACCACGCCGTTAATGTGTCATGTTATCACAAATATCCATCTGCTGTTATAGTAATGATTTGCCAGATTTGGGTTTGGTCTATGGACAACAGCTGAAGGAATTTGCACTCGCTCTCCTGCAAGCCATTTCAGAGCTGATCAGCAGCTCTCATGGAGTGTGCTGTGGAAACTGGATTATGGAAAATTCCAGTGGAATTGTGAAATTACTGGAATCAGACATGAGCAAACATCATTCCACCCCTCACTGGTGGAGCCAAAACAAAATGTGCACGTGAGACTCAAAGCATGTTTGTGTTTTGGACTGAGTGACAATGACGGATAACTCTCCATTTGCATATGATAATAGGCAAGTGTGTGAATGGAGCAGTACTGTAACAGATGGAGCATAACGAGACAGAAACAAGTAAAGATAGCATAAAAGGCTTAGAAAGGAAGAGGGGGGAAATAGAAAACAGAGTGAAAGATGGTATTAAAAGCTTAAAAAGAGAAAGAAAGCATCTGGAAAGACTGAAATTTTGCAACTGAAATTATGTCAATATTTCAATGGGGGAAATTAACATAATAACAAGAGTAATAATAATAATAATAAGAAGAAGAAGAAGAAGAAGAAGAAGAATGACATCATTTAGGACTGGACTATTCTGTTGCTGTAGCTTTTGAAACTCCAATATACCGTACAAACACTGACACACACCGTTTTCCATTCCTGTTTAAACTACCAATCCTCCCTCATTCTTCCTTCCTCATTTCCAGGGACTTGCTAACATCAGTAATGAGCATCTAATCTCCTGCTGCAAACCAACGGAGCTCAGTCATATCGGATACAAACTCGAAAAGTAAATAAAATGTTCATTCAGTCTAGGAATTTCTTGATTTTGCGATCACAGAAATTAATGCAAAATCAAGCACATTCTCTAATATTCAGAGGAGCTTGCAATTATTCTAAATTACCACAGATTTGGGCCAAAATGTGTCATGTGACATCATCACAACACGTATTCAGCCAAAGCTCTCTTTGATTCAAAGAGAATCTGAACACAGCTAAAAGGTCTCATTTACCAACAAACATCACTGAGAAAGGCTGTGAAAACAATTTCATTCAATTGTGTTTTTGTGTAGTTGCAAATTGCAATTTGAGGTTTTTTTTGCAAAAAATCAAGCATTTTTGCCTGCAACAATCACAAAAAAGCTCAACGGACTGGACACTATCTGGACAGGACACTTTCAACATCCAGCTCTTCTTTCAGAGCATGTACTGTATATGTTGTAAAGCCCTTACAGCAACTTATATTCAAGTGAAAGCTTAAAAGTCCTGTCTCATTTCTTATAATCTGGTTTAACTACGCAATGGCCAACTATACAATATTATTTCAGCCACTAAATATACAGCAGACAAATGATGCTTGGATCATTATGCTTGGAACATAAATGAAACTGCAAAGTTAATACGGGCAAGACTAACTACTCAAGTTCGAGATCATTTTTGTAACCAAATCCTAACTGATACTTTTCCAGAAATTTCTCCCAGACTTTTTTTTTCCTGATAGCTCCTTGGATTTCATGATGCTGTTAACTAATTTAACAAATTATTTGACTTCCATTGGTATCTGGCTGCACTGCACCAGGTAAACACTTGTGCAATCACAATTATTAATCAGAACCACATTCTCCCCACTCCTACCATGTTATAATCACAAATCCCAATTCAAATGAAAACCTTAAAACGTTCATTAATGTGTATTAAATTCAATTTCAACTTTCAAATGCACTTGACATGACTAAAGGTTTTGTTAATTAGGAACACTGGTCATTGATCTAAAAGGCATGCGCAATCTCTAGTCAGTGTAAGCATTTTTTTTTTTTTTAAATAAATGCCAATTCAAGGCCAATTAACTGTCTGCCTCTTATCTGTTTATGAAAATCCTACACTGGAGAAACCGTCTCTTGGGATAAGTCAATGAGATGCCAGCCCACATGCTAATTACAGACTGATTTTTAAGCATTATGTAAGCTGAGCTTTAGGTTTTTATGAAAACAATATCTGGACAAGTCAAATTTGGACTTTTTTTTTCTTTTACATCTATTCTTTCCAAGAGTTATATTCCATAAACCCACTATTAGAAGCACATTTCACATATTCATAGGTACTAAGTACTGGTAGTTGCTTGATCAGGGATCACAAGAGTAAAATAAAGCAGTATAAGGGAAGTGTGAGATTACAGTACAGGAACATCATCATCCCACCCCTCCAGGGAACTCATTATAAGTGATTTACTCAACTAACAACACAGAAAGCAGAACAGACGCTTGGCTTGACTACTGTATCTGCATCCAGGATTGATTCTGGATTTTTGTTTTCACACAGGCAAATCCCTTTTGAACTGTGGATCGATCGTGCAAATTTATATTGCACATCTGCCTGGTGTATGATGTTTGCAATATTAGAGACGGTAGCTACATCCTTTATCGGTATTATCAGTCTAATCTATGTATATTTACCACATCTGTAGCGATATTTCTGTTTACTCCAGATAGTAGTTGGGCTTGAGAAATGAAAAAATAACTTAAAACCTGTTTACTCAAAACCTATTTATGATGAATTATGTCAGGTGTTAAGACACGGAAGTAAATAAATGTTTATGCAAAAATTGTCGGGGGGGGGGGGGTTAACCTTTTATGACTTCTTCAGTTACAGATATACATAAATGAAACACTTAACTTGCATGTTACATTGTTAAGAGCAAGCTCATTCATTTATAAGCCACTTCAATCTTACCTGCAGCTGAAGAAGAACCAGAACCACACCATATCCAGGGGAGTATCTGCATCTAATGTCATTAAATACGAATAAACCTATAAACTTTAAATGATCAGTCTTCTTCTATAAGTCTCTCTGCCATTTCCCCATCACTTCATTCCTCCCTCTCCATGCCTCTCCCTTTCAGAAATATGACTGCTCGCTTCATTCTGAGACACCCGCAATAAATCTCGACTTCTCCCATCTTACAAAAAATCAATGGCTAATTTGGGGACGTTCCTTTATGGGCCAAGTGTGTGTGTGTGTGTGTGTGTGTGTGTGTGTGTGTGTGTGTGTGTGTGTGTGTGTGTGTGTGTGTGTGTGTGTGTGTGCAGAGAAACACACACACACACACACATTAATGGAGCCCACAGTTGTCTTCTCTCAAGTGCCTGAAGATATACAGCCAAGGTGGGACTGCAGGGCCTTTTAGTTAACTATTTATTTATTTGTGTATTTGTTTATTTATTTAACTGCATGAATAAATTAATAAGAAGGTGCAGTCACTGGTAAGCAAGCTCGCCCAGTCACAGCTGCATTTCATAAATCAATGGACGACCCTCTTAACTGATAATCGTAAATCTACGATCTGGGGAACAGGAAAGTGGACAAGAAGTGAAAGACAGTAGTCATGGAGGAATGAAGGAGGTCTATTACAAAAGCCTTCATTTTACTCATGCGAGTCTATTATGAAAATAGCCTTCTATCCTGAGAACTCCAAACTGAGCTTCTTTAACACACAGCTCATCCCCGTTTTGATTCAAGCAGTGAAGCCACTTGAGCAATGGCTCTAAAAGAGGTTGCAATGGCCAATCCAATGGGAAGGAAGCCCTAATGGAGGAAACAATCCAATGATATAGAACTGCTAATGGGAGAACTGTTTGGAGCCCTTGAGCAAAAGAAACTAACCATTAGCCTATTGACTTAGTGTGATTTTCTAGGCTTGTCTTGAGGAGTAATTAAAGAATCTTTATAGCAGCCCAGCCATTAGATCCATACTGCTCTGCAGCTTTTCACCACGCAAGCAGGGCTGGTTTTCATCTCAATCCTGCACTACAGAGCTTAACTGCAGTATATGTGAGCTCACATTTCATAAATATGTATGGATACCTTCTGGCATCACCAGGTTGGTCCACTTCCTGATGCAAGGGGTACACTATGTACTGTTTTTTTTTTTTTCTTACTTCCTATTTCAAATCCTAAGCTATGAAACAAATTCTAATTCAATTTATGAATTATATTGCATCTTATAACATCTTAGCTAATTTTAGTAAATCTCCAATTACTCAATGTTTTTTTTTAATGAAATAACCGACAGTGTGTTTACAGACATTACATTTTACACTAAGGACTTTATATACAACTATACTTAAGATATTTAAACTATAGCTAAACCATTTCCTTTGTAAAAATGGAAAAAATCGTTTAATTTGAAGGCCAGTTTCATTGGTGGTACCATTGCCAAATATTATTAATATTATAACAAATGAGATACTAACAGAATATGACCAGGTTACTACACAGATTTCATAGCTGGTGTTTAGCCTGCACTCCTAAAAGCTAACCAACATTAGTGTGAATTGTCTTATAAAATGCTGAGAAAGCTGGAAATCGCAAACGTCCTGAAAACCTTCTCGTGGCAGAAAACTTACTAACCATTCAAAGCTTCACCGACATAAAAGTCACTTAATAATATGGTTAAAAATAATGAAAACTTATCAATCACTAATAACCATTATGTAATTCATGTACAGTACATAATTTTGGTGATTTTGGTCTATTCCTTTGAACTAGCTTAGTGGCATGAGTCAGGAAAAAGTCACAAGCTTCACCCCAAGATCCAAGAGGCAAACTGACTGACAAGCCTGCCTGCAGATGTGGCCAGAGCTATAAATAAAGTGTGAATAATGTATGTAGGTGAAGGGACACCTCACTGGATCACAGAGGCCAGCAATAAATAAACCAAAGGGCAAAAATGGTCTTGCTCTCAAGGTTCAAACTGTCAATTTCAGCACATTCATCTGCTACACTTTAGTCAAAAGCATACAGGGGTTTTTTATGCACTAAATGGCATCATTATGATGATCAGATCATCCCCCAAGCCTGAGAATATGCGGTAAGAGTCTTCATGTGCAGCCTAGATGAAACAGATACAGTGTCCTCTGCTAATATTGGCACCCTTGGAAAATATAAGCAAAGAAAGCTATGAAAATTTGTCTTTATTGTTTAACCTTTTGATATTTTGTTCAAAATATTCACAAAAATACTCTGTTCTCATGGATAAAATGCAAAAATTATTGGCACCATTTTAGTCATTAATTTTTAGTCAAAATATTTACCAAGGGTGCCAATATTAGTGGAGGACATTGTATACATATACCTATGTGTTTATGTGCATGTATTACTCAGCCTGTGCATTTAAACACCTTCTCAGTACAGTCCTTCAGCTTAACTACAGTACTGATTTCATTCAGTGCATAAGAAGCTTAGCGAACATGGACAGTATAATCATAATAATATATGCAGCACTCCGTGAATCCCTCTCCATCTTTACCCTCATTGATTTGCAGCTTTCAGATACTAACCATACCCCTGGGAAGAGCAGGATGGAGATAATGTAAGAAGAAAAGCACTAATGCTGCTCACCATCCAGTGATTCTTTCAAGCAAAGAGAAGGTTAAATTCTGTGTGAAAAGAAACTATTTCTAAGACAAGAAAGAACATCCGTCGTGTCCTGCATCCACATATAAGGCTCATTTTCACTTCTTTCTTTGGATGATCAGAGTATTGTTTAGCATTGTATGAATTTATCGCTCGATTCTGACGCGTCACTTGACCCATCGTCCATAAATTTAACTGAGGAAGTTGTTTACAGAAGTACATAGTGTCCTCTTTATTGTTGTATCTGTCTAGAAATCAGGCCATTTGTCTTATACTTCTTCTCCTCGTTGATTTATCCCAAGAGATGAAACAATGAAACAATACAATTTCATCTCTTCTTTTCAACTCTGAGTAGATATATCTATATTTCTCGCTACTGTTCATTTTGTTCTGTGTTTTTGGGACGGTGAGCAGTGTTTAACTCACTGTGAGCTCTAAGGACAGATGGAAAAATGATGCTACACTCCTCAGACTACTTCATTAATCAATTAACCTGCTTAGCAAATGAATCTAATAAGCTGCTAATTACAGATCTGGGCATTAAACCAGCTCAACATCTTCATCCCCCAGCCCAAGTTGCTGCAAGATGAATTTTTCATACTCTCACTCTATCTCTCTCACATTCTCTCTCTCTCTCTCTCTTCCCTACCAGTGTGAGGTTTTGTCCCAGCTCTCCAGTGGGAAGGTTAGTGGGAAGGGCGTCTCCCTGTGACACCATCTCAAAATGATTTATGCGGTTCTTTGGCTCCTCCTGCCAGCCTTGTTTGTGCTCCAACAAAGTTCGCCAGGCCTTCTGAATTCTGGGAAATAAAAATAAAAAAGCATAGCATTAAAAGGTCATAAATAAATAAATAAATAAATAAATAAATAAATAAATAAATAAATAAAGTGGCTGTATTAAATAGAAAGATTTCTGTTAACCTGCAAAAATGAATTTACATATAAACAAATTCAAATTACATATGAATAAATACATTTAAACAGGTGTAGCTGGATGACTTGAGTTTTTAATAGGTCTCAAAAAAAACTCCTTAATCAGCAGAAAGCAAGAAGTCGTCATCCCACATCATTGTGCTTTTATGTTAACTAGATGCCCTCAGCCCATCCAAACTTACTCTTAATCATTCGAAAATTGTTGAAAAAGTTGTTTCCTTGCAAGACCATAGTGCACCCACTGTGTTGCACTACAAACCTTCATGTGTAGAGTGAATACAAAAATGTTGTAATCAGATCTGAGTTTGTAAGGGGGATTATAATTCATTATTGCAAACAAAGCAGCTAGTGTCGTGGTATCATGTCAAGTACGGGCACTGACACCTATGTCAGTAAAATTACGCTGGATAGCATTATCATGGTACAAAATTATTGTTCAAACTCAACTTTAAACAAATATTACTTTAAATGAGATATTTACTGGTGTGTAAAATATTTACTTTAACTCAGCACCAATAATACAACTATGATTAATGCTGATTTGCTCATTGCTGGTGTAACCTGTGCCATGCTTGCTCACGTGACAGTTTTGCTTTTGTTGTAATATACAGTATCAGAAAATCTTTGATATATAGAAGTGACACTAAACCAAAACAAGTTAAGCAGAATATTGACAATCAGTTATTCTTATCTAGGCGTATTATGTAAAGAGTGAAAAAACAATACAGAGTGGTGGGTAAACGCATGCTATCATTATAGTGTTTATATTGCAGTATATAGTGTCAGTAAACTTTATAAAGCTATTGTGATCATGAATAGGCCATAGCATGTTTAGCTTAATCTTTTTGTCTAGAATCAGTAAAACAGTAATCCCAGTTTAAGTGGCCTTTATAAACACCATTCTGTGAAATATCAAAATAAAATCAACCTCCACCCTCACAGACTTCATGAAACCCTCAAGAAAACAAATTCACATTGACTGCAGCTCTTGGTCAATGCTAGACCAAATTCAATTATGGGTGACTGTGCACAGGTTCAGAACCACCGTGTTTATTTTCTCCTCACTCTGTCACACACATGGGCTACAGGCTGTGTTTAGCCCTCTTGGGCAGCACTAAGAGCTGATTTCATGTTCACCTAGAATGGAGTTACAGCCTAGGACTAGAGTTATAGAGCCAGTCACCTGGCAGTGAACCCTAATCTAAACAGTATTCACAGAACCAGGGTTCTAAGCTCAACGGTGCCCAAAATTTTGTTTCTGGACCTTGCTATCTGATCCACAGGCATACATCTTCTAACCTTCCGTTATTATCCACTTTATTAGGAACACCAATACACTCATTCATGTAATTATCCATTATAAGGCAGCTGTGGATCAGGTGGTGGAGCGGTTTGCCCACTAATCACAGGATTGGCAATTTCCGGCCCACATGTTCCCAGATGCTGGGCAAGACACTGAACCCCACAGTTGCTCACGATGGCAAGCTAGTGCCTTGCATGGCAGCTCTGCAGCCAGTGGTGTGTGACTGCGTGTGTGAATGGGTGAATGAGATACAGTGTAAAGCGCTCTGTAGAACTGCTAAGGTTTTATATAAAATAAATAAATAAATAAATAAAAAGCGCTATATAAGTGCAGACCATTTTACCAATTATCCAATCAACAGAACTTTGGTTAATGTTCAGATTAAAAAGAATATGAAAATTGGGAGAGAAAAGAGTCATCTCAGTGGTTTGAGTTTTTCAGAAACTGCTGATCTCACGCACAAATGTCTCTTTTTACACAGAATAGTCCAAAAAAACATCACCTGGACTTCAACTATCCAGTTTAACCTTCTGCTGTTATATCCCACCTGCCTCAAAGTTTGACGTGTTGTGAGATGTTTTTTCTGTGTACCACGGATGTAAAGAGTGGTTATTTGAGGTATGGTAGTGTAATACTCGGTTTATGGGTCTGGATGGATCCGTGCTTACCGAGTATTAAGCATGGATTCTTGGTTATTTTCCTTGTGTGTTACGGCCACTGAATACAGCAGTCAGACCTCTCTTCTCTATCCTCTATACCTCTAAGACTTCTGTGCTCAGAACTCAGGGTTTATTTCGACAGTTCTTAACATTAACTCCACCTCGTTCCACCCGATTACCTCGTGCACTCTCCCCTCTCTCTCACTCTCTTTCCGAACTTCCTCTTTCGTTTTTCCCGACGCTCACGATATCTGGCATATACAATATAACCTTTCCATTTCAGTTCTTACTGTTAACTTCCTGTTCGCGTCAACCAGTCTGGCCATTCTCCTCAAAATCAAGGCGTTTCTACCCTCAGAACTGCTGATCACTAGATGTGGTCAACCAATTGAAGACTCAAAAAGGGACGGGTGAACCCAAACCATGCCAACAAAATGCCCTCATCAGCATAGCAGAGCCACCTGGTTCTCCTTTAATGAATTTTTTGATCAACCTTTTTATCAGATACACTTGCCATATACAGTATGACCTTTACAGTACTTTAATTGCAACTCATCCTCTATATGTTCATTCACAGTTCCTGAAAAGTTCCTCTGTTACTGTGTGTAGTTTGTCAGCCCCCCCAAGAAGCCTAGGCCACAACTGACCATTTGAGTGATGCATTATTCTCAGCAGAGCAGTAACATGGTATATGTAGCAGCCTAACCTTCTTCCCATTGCTCCCTTCAGGCAAAGGTTGGCAAAACACTTACAATATGGCCTTCTCCATTAGCAGCTGTTGCTCCTGTAGATGTGCAGCATTATCATCCCCCTCAGTCCGGTAATGGTGGTTTCTAGTACAACAGAGAGTAGACAGGACAGGGATGTGAAGGATGTGATGTAGAGAGTAACACAGAAACAGCACACATCAGAGTATGAGATTTCAAGGTGCAGTCATATTTCATCTATACATTAAAATTCTTCTATGTATCCATTGTGCATTTGCTGCACCTGTATGTCATTTTTAAGTATTATAAATAGAATTATACAAGCAACTCTCACCTCTCCATCTTGAATCCTCCCAGTCCATCACCACTGTGATCATAGAAGCGATGATACTTGCGCCCTTCATCCTAAAAACAAACCCAAACAAACCAGCTCACACCCAAAAAGTGAATAAAGTCATCCCATGTTTTTAATTTGTGCCAAGAGAGATAGCAACAGGAAGTACAGTAGAACATAAATCTACTGACTGATGCTACCGATGGACTTGCTGTCACAAAGATATCTTTCAGCATATACTGTAGCTCTGTGCTCATGTCGTTACATTGTGGTTTATTCTGGAGTATTGTATCAATAACTTCTGGAGTCATCCTGAAATAAATCTGAACCAGTGAACTGATCTGATAATGGACCCTTGAATTTAATTCATGGAGAACCAGAGCACTGAATTGTATTGCTTTATTGTCTGTTACTTATCCAAGACAGTTTCTGCCCTCATAAAAGGAATTTAGATGAGAAATTCCAGACATGCTTATACTGTATATTCTACTACACTCACTTATTAACTTGTATAAACAGGTCAGATCTCAGTCCTGAGTGAATATCCAGATTTGCCCATATCCATGGCCTTGCCTTTAACCATGAGAAAAGCTGAAGCCAGATGCTGTCAAGTTATGCTCTGAAAACGATCTTTCTCCCACTGTCTAAGAAGCACTCTCTCAGTGCCTGAACATGCTGGCACTGATTGAACGTCAACACCCACACTCCCCAGGCGGAGGGTATATCATATAAAAACAAGAGAGAGAGAGAGAGAGAGAGAGAGAGAGAGAGAGAGAGAGAGAGAGAGAGAGAGAGAGAGAGAGAGAGAGAGAGAGAGAGAGAGAGAGAGAGAGAGAGAGAGAGAGAGAGAGAGAGAGAGAGAGAGAGAGAGAGAGAGAGAGAGAGAGAGAGAGAGAGAGAGAGGGAGTTATGCAGAAAGGCATGATTAATATGTTGCAGAGTGTTTATATGCAGTTTAAATGGAGGGCTGCCAGGGCCTGTAAGACAATTGATAAATCTGTTTCTTTTCAAATAAAGTATTTAACAAGAGCAATTTACAGCATTGGAATGGATGGTTGCTTGAGGGTTGCCATAAGAAATACATCATATACAGGCATACCTACAAACAAGACCACTGAACATTATTTCATAAGTAATGAATATTAATTTTACATCCAAGGCATACAGTGAGGGGAAATAAGTATTCAGACACTTTTGTTTTCGTTATGTAATATACTTTCAGTCCATATATCAACTTCAAATGATCACACATAATGCCTTTTAACTTTGTACTTATTCATATAAACATGAATTTTAAAAAGTAAAATGTATATTCTTCAACCAACTGTACTGGTGGGGATGTTTAAGGTCTTTGCTATGGCTCTGTAGCTTTTTCCATTTGAGTGTTGTTTAATAATGTTGTCCCTACAAACTTTAGCAAGCTCCTTCACCTTCACCATGATTGCTACTTGTTGCATGAAATCTTTCAAACTAATGGCAAGATCTTTTTTTTTTTTTTTAAACGTTTTTGTTGATGCTTATGAATACATACTTTTGGACATCATGTGTGTAAATTTGAAGAGGATAAAATGCACTGAAAGTATATTAAAGTGTCTGAATATGTATTTCTCCTCAAGAAATTGTGCAAAAGAGAAACAGACTGTTCTCTATGCTTCTTGAGAAGCAGATCTAAATGGACCACACACAAAAAAAGGCTGAACATCTATTCAAGTTTCAAGCATAATGTTGTGTCAGGATTCCTATTTTCCTTCAATATTCTCCAATGTTTTGTGGTGGGGAAAAAAGGAAAACTATTTCAGAAATAATGTTTCTCTTCTAATTTTGCTTTTGTAAAGATATGTTATCTTCCATGGTTAACTGTGTAATGACATTGACCGCTTGCTACAACATGTACTGTAGATGTCCAGCTTATGCGCTTGAATGTTTTCTATTCACAAATAATCATGCTCCACGAATAACTGCCCATCAAAATATGTTCTGTTTTGTAGTGGCTTGGCGTTATTGTGAACCTTGGAAATTTGAAGAAATATGTTAAATTAAGGAAAAAGCTGCATCTGTAAGTATAGCTGGAACATGAGCATCAGCAGCAGCAGCATTACAGTTACAGCTTAGTCACATTCTATTCTTCCTACTCATTTCTATCAGAGTTCATTTAAGCCTGTCCACCTTTATACTGTAAAGGAGTTGGTTACTAGCAATTATATCCATTTATTTGCTTTCACCTGCATCTGGAAAGTTAACGTTCATGCTTTCCCACCTTGCAAATGATCAATTGGAAAGACAACTAGTTATCTAGCAACCATAGTTCATTTGCGGGGCTAATAACTTGTATGGATGGTTTTTGAACAGCAAAAGTTAGTTGGCCACATTACTTTGGAAATAATCAAGAATCCATGCCTAAATAAAGAACGGCAGGGGTAGTACATGCTTTCATAAGCCTAAAATAAATCATGTCATTTCACATTTAAAATGCAAAATTTCAGGGGTATTGCAACAATGCCATTACATTTGGAACAGACACTTTGGCTATCATATGGTGATATACACTCATCAAGCACTTTATTAGGAACACTTTACTAATACTGGGTAGGACTTTCCTTTTCCTTAAAACAGCCTTAATGCTTCATGGCATGGATTTCCCAAGATGTTGGAAACATTCCTTTGAGATTCTGGTCCATGTTGACATGACTGCATCAAGAAATTCCTGCAGATTTTTCAGGTGCACTTTCATGCTGCAAATCTCCTGTTCGACCATGTCCCAAAGGTGCTCTACTGGATTCAGATCCGGTGACTGGGAAGGCCACTGAGGAACACTGAACTAATTGTCATGTTCAGTTTAAGACACCTTTTGCTTTGTGACATGGTGCATTATCATTAGCCATTAGAAGATGGGTAAATTGTGCCCAGGAAGAGATGCACATAGTCAGCAACATTAAAATGGTCTGCACTTATATAGCACTTTTTTAACCTTAGCAGTTCTACAAAGCGCTTTACACTGTTTCTCATTCACCCATTCACACACACACACACACACACACTCACACACCAATGGCTGCAGAGCTGCCATGCAAGGTGCTAGCTTGCCATCGGGAGCAACTTGGGATTCAGTGTCTTGTCCAAGGATACTTCGGCATGTGGAGTCATGTGGGCAGGGAATCAAACCACCAACCCTACCATTAGAGGACAACCCTACAATACTCAAATAATCTGTGGCATTCAAGTGATGATTCATTATTATGATATTAACGGGCCCAAAGTGTGCCAAGAAAATGTTCCGCACACCATTACACCATTACAGACCAGGCTAGGTTTTTCCAGTCTTCAACTGTCCAGTTTTGGTGAGCCTGTGCCCACTGCAGCTTCAGCTTTCTCTTATAGGCTGACAGAAGTGGAACCCGACGTGGTCTTCTGCTGTCCATCTGCCTCAAGATTTGACATGTTATGCATTCTGAGATGCTTTTCTGCTCACCACAACTGTACAGAGTGGTTATCTGAGTTACTGTAGCCTTTCTGTCAGATCGAACCAGTCTGGCCATTCTCTGTTGACCTCTCTCATCAACATGGCATTTCCATCCACAGAACATTCTACATTCTGAGTAAACTCTAGAGACTGTTATAGGTGAAAATTTCAGGAGATCAGCAGGTATAGAAATACACAAACCAGCCTGTCTGGCATCAATAATCATGCCACGGTCAAAATCACTGAGATAATTCTACATGATTTCATGCATTGCACTACTGCCACATGATTGGCAGATTAGATCATTTCATGAATGAGTAAATGAGTGTACAGGTGTACCTAATAAAGTGCTTGGTTAATAAGGTGGCTGAATCATTGATTTACAGGGCCCTGAACACCAAACAAGCATAATAGTTCACTTCAGTTCTATTTCTACTGTACTTTGGCACGAGTGTGGTTTCTAGTTAGAAACAAGAATGAATGCAATATTTATACTGTATTCTACAGTGTATGTCCAGAATCTTAACAGGACATAACATAGCCTATATATATATATATATATATATATATATATATATATATATATATATATATATATATATATATTATACTATAGCCTATAGCTCTACAGTTGAAGTGTTCATTCTGGCATGATTTAAATATTCAAATTGCCCAAGGAAAAGTGAAAATCTCATTGGATTAACAAACTTCGCATACAGATCATATTCAGTAGTAATACATGTTTAGAATGATCTGCATATTACTACAGATATCTGCACGTTATATTGACTAAACCAGTGCAAGAAAGCACAGAAAGGAATTCTCCTCTGCTTCACTGTGCACCCCAGACGCAACCGTACAAGTCAGTGACTAGAAATGGAAAGTAAAAAAAACTGCCCTAACAAAAGGAGAGAACCTCTGTACTGAATAATGATCAGAAAATACATGTTAATATTCGTTGCTTTTGATATGTTTTCAATATGTTTTACAAATCACTTAGACATCATGACAATATGGTATCAGCCAAGCCATAGACAGGCACATTAAAACAAGTGTTGTGGAACTACTGTATGGGTTCAATTATTAATCACCACTGCAGCAACTCTGGCTTTACAGAAGGTGTGTTATAGAAACAGGTGGTTATAAAATTGTGAAATATAAACCTGTCAGTTGATTAGTGACTAGACAGTGGGAGGGCACATTGCCTTTAGGTGCTTTTTAATGAAAACAATCGTTCTTGCTATTCAGGCACTTGGGGATTTATTAGCTCATAAAACGAGACAATGGAGTGTTTTTAAGCATGATAATGGTAGATGGGGGCTGCATTATAATAATGACTTTGCCTTGCTTGACGTTCCTGCTCTGCTTGATTTAGAAAGCATTGAGTAAATCCTTACACTCCTTATCACTGGCTGCCTACCACCACTACAGCGTGTGTGACATGCACTGGTGTAAACAATCATATTCCACACTATAGTTTCTGAACAATCGGGAGGCAATTTTTCAATAAAAGTTTAAGGTAATAGTTAAGCTAACCATCTCCTTACTCTTCCTCCATGCAGCAACATCTACACAGGTTACATTCACTACACAGTATAAGCATGTTTATTAAAAGTTTAATAAGATGGCTTGTATTAGATAGTAAACAAATAGTCTTATAGTATTTGTTTCTGGGTTTGCCCTCTGTCTTTTGATTTCTGAACTTTATAGTTATCTGCCTTACTGATAGATACAAACTGAACTGTGCTATTTAATGACCATTTCAACCAAATTCACTGTCACATATAAATATGCACTCTCCTCAGACCAATCATATGTTCTTGACCATCACATTACGTCCCTTGCTACATGGTGAACGAGCAAGTTAATGACATTGAGTGTTCTGGAGTTTGTTCTGGCTGGAATGAGGCGCATTTCCTGTTGTCTAGATATGAAGGAAAAACAAACTGCCCAATATTCTAGTGCTGGTAAAGATCAATGGTGTTTACGGTACGTGTACAGTATACACAGATGCACCTTACATGTACACATGTTTAAACAAACTGCCAATCTTGGGCAATCAGACCAAAAAAGAATTCAATAAAGGACTGGGACTGGGACTTACAGGGGTGCAGCCATCTGATAGAGTGGTCATGCTCACTGAAGTACTCATCTTGTCTGAGGAAGAGAGCGAGAGAGGGGAAGGACTTCGCTTTTCCAGGATATCCTGTCCTTGCAGGAATTCTTGCCAAGCAGGCTGGACACTGTCAATCAAATCAATTTACACTTAATAGTATTAATTGCACAAAACTCTAAACATAGCTCTTCATTTTACCGTATCTGAGTAAAATTTTTCTAATACTAATGGAGATTTAAATCTTGCTCAATGTGTCCACTATTATAAACTGATTTAATTCAATCAGCAATTATAAACAAATTGTAAGCCTCACTTACAGATGTGCCTAATAAAGAGTTCATGTGTGCACATACCTGCTCGTGTGAACCTGTGTGTGTGTGGGTCTGTAAAACTTACTTTTGCAGAGGGTATCCTCCATCAGAGATGAGCTTCATGCTCTGCAGTGTCTTCAGCTTGTCCTGAGAGAATGACAGAGTGAGAGAGTGATATTTAACGTAAAGCATTATTATCCTCGCCAATAGATTCCGCAGGGGGGAAAAAAGAGAAAAATCCATCTTTCATATTTCGCCCAATTTTCTTTTAGAAATGGAGAGAGGGATCAGGAACAAGACTCCTAGTTAAATAAAATTTTTAAAAAAGGGTCACATGAAGGTCAAAATAGCCATCATTTATAATCAATCCCCATGCTCAAAACAACACTGATAATCTCAGTTATATCAGTGCCTAAGCTAATTAGGAAACGTGAGATCCAGATAATTCTGGGTAAGTCTGTACTATAACCCATGCTACTCCTTATCTTTCAGCTCTTCTCCACATCTACCTCATTCCTGAGAGAGAGAGAGAGAGAGAGAGAGAGAGAGAGAGAGAGAAGACCCTTTTCCAACAGCTCAAACTCCCCCGGGTTAAATAATTCTCATTAATAAGGCTACCACTTGGGAAACTAATTTAATTACATGAAGCATTAGGTTAAAGCATCTCTGCTGATGCATCTCGGCTGAGTATGTGGTAGGTGAGCACTGTGTGGGTGTCTGAGGGTGCGTGGGTGACACATCGTGACAATGGTATAGTGACCAGTATAACTGATTCACCAGTAAATATTAATGGACTGGTAGAAATGTCGCGTGGTTGAGAAAAACTCTAACGTGAACTGGTCTTACTTGTCACAAAGCTGCTGCACAAACACTTGCAGCTTCATGCAAAGGATGAGGTCATGCTGCTTCAAAGTTGGTTTCCTGTGATGAGTATAACATAAATAATCAGGGCCTCTGAGGTTCCAAAACCTCAGCTGAAGTGTCCTGAACAATAACGACACAATTCCCAAACTGGGCTATGGACGCATTTCAGTTGCACACGAAGCAGAAATGCTTTGAGTTTATCCATGTACAAAATAGATTTAAAACAAAAAAGCTTTAGTACGTGTATAAAACAAACTCATGCACTTGTTTGTTGCATTTCATGTTCACCCGAGAAGTTTCTGGTGCGCAGAATGATATCTCATCTGGAGCAGGACGCAAAAGCAGGAGCTACAGCCAATAAACGTAATATTTAATTAAAACCCTGGTTCCTATAGTGAAAATGCGACAAAAGTACAATAATGCTCATGACACAGCAACCACAAGAGGAGCCAGCGCAGATCGTTTCAGCATCAGTTATTACACACTAAAACTGAACAGCTCTCTAAAACCAAACGGGTCTCTAAAAGCCAGAAAACTTTGCCGTGATTTATTTATACAAACCTTGCAATTGGATATAAAAACATTAGGTAGTTTTGTACTGCTAGAAAACTCGTTTTAAAATGTCCAATTTCTTGTCTAACGTTTTTTAGTAGCCATTTTTTTGCTTGTATATCCATAAATGTGTGTATGCTGTGATAATGTATGTACAGCCACAAATTTACTGTCGCATCCCTTCAAGAAAGATGTTCAATGTTCCAGGAATTGCTAAGAATTAGAGTGTGTTTCAATTACTGTAACACACCCTAAACACAGTATCCAAGTGTACGTGTGTGTGTCCGTGTGTGTGTAATAAAGCATTTGAGTCAAACAGTGTATGAGGCTTTTTTTGGCAAGGTGAAGGTGACATTGGCTCTGGGAGCACAGGCAGATTAAAGAGTCATCTCTACTGATCCATAACTAAACACACACGCGCGCACACGCACACACACACACACACACATGCTATTGTACATGAGTTTTCAACATAAGGAGCAGATGGAGGACAGAGAGAGAGGGAGAGAGAGGGAGAGAGGGAGAGAGAGAGAGCTGAGGGAAGGTGTCTGACAAAATAAGAGAGATGACAGGGAGAGGAGAAAGAGTGAAAATGAACTGTTGAGCTAAAGATAGCAAAAAATATATACAAGAGAAGATGTGAGAGAAGAGATAAGGAGGGAAAAGCTATGGAGAGAAAGACAGACAGATTAGACACTGAGAGAGAAACCACAGTTCATCAGACCCAGCACAAATAGGGAAGACTCTGTGTGAGAGTGTATGTGCTTTCTCAGTCTCCCAGCATAGTTAGTGACAGCGCTGTCACTGTATAGATGAGTTCTAGCCCACATTCCAGTCAGAGTCACAGAGTTATGCAAGGTCATAATGACACAGTCTATCAGTTTGAGGCCTCAAGAGAGCCAAACAGTTCTGCATATAAACAGTCCACACACACACACACACACACACACACACACACACACACACACACACACACACACACACACACACACAGGTGCACTAGATCTCATGGCACAAGTCCTTGTCTCAATATAGTTTTCCGTTTATTCAGGGGATGTATCATTAACATCATGGTAATATGTATTGATTATTAGTTATGGCCTTGCTTTTTCTGATTTACTGTACATGAGCCCACCAGCAGTGAAAACTGACAGGTGACGTGAATAAAATTGATTATCTCATTACAATGGCAACTGTCAAGGGCTGGGGTATACCGGTGCATCTCAAAAAATGAGAATATCGTGGAACTTATATTATATTTCAGGGATTTTTTTCTGAAATATCATTCAAAAAGTGGAACTTTCATATATTCTAGATTCTTTACACATAAAGTGAAATATTTCAAGCTTTGTTTTTGTTTTAATCTTGGTGATTACGGATTACAGCTCATGGAAATCAAAAATCCAGTATCTCAAAATATTAGAACAAAGAATTTATAATACAGAAATGTTGCAGTGTCGCATTCCTCGTGTTAAGCCACTCCCCTCCTCGCTTACCTGGGGAAGAGACGGCACCAGGATGCACTAGGGGGGAGAAGGCAATCTGATCGAGCGTCTATGGGATGTTCTGGATAAACAAGTTCGAACTATGGAGGCTCCACCTCACAACTTACAGGACTTAAAGGATCTGCTGCTAGCGTCTTGGTGCCAGATACCACAGCACACCTTCAGAGGTCTTGTGGAGTCCATGCCTCGACAGGTCAGAGCTGTTTTGGTGGCACAAGGTGGACCTACACAACATTAGGCAGGTGGTTTTAATTCTTTTTTCTTTTTTAAATAGAATTTTTAAACACGTTACGCAAAAAAAAAGGAGAAAATTTCAATAACTTAAATATGTTTTTTGTGATTCCCTAGAAAGCTGTTGGAATTACATACAATTTTATTTTCAAAGTAACAATAAATAAAATACATCATATTTTTATATTTCTGAAATGTCCCATTTGACTTGCTAAATATGAGTTGTAGCCATGCTATCGCTGACACTTTTGTCAAATGACGAACTTTGACCGGGTAAAAAACAAACAAAAAAAAACCCTACACAATTCTGGAGTCAGTCAGTGGGGGGAGCAGTACTCATCTGTGCCGCCGCTGAAACAGGGATCATGTGCCAACCTGCCCTGCTGGGGAGAAAGAGACAGCTCCTGCCTGCTGTGACAGTGTGCATAAACACACATTATGCATGGATACTGATACACACATACACACATTTTACCACACTCAGCCAGTGCTGCCTGAAAGCTTTGCCCACCATCACTCAAAGCCAAACAATCTACAGGCCCTCTTCTCCATGTGCTAACTGACAGCACAGATGTGTGTGTGTGCGCGAGCGAGAGAGAGAGAAAGTGCTGATTTCACACACCCCAGCCCCCTTCGAAGCAACCCTTATGAACAAAAAGTTCACAAAAGTGTACAATCTTATCTCCGCCTACTAATCTTTAAAAGCCCCATAATGCAACAAGCACACTGAACTACGGAGGCCGGGACCATTTTAACCCTCAGATGGAGTGTATCCACACGCTGGCGCCGGGCCCAAAACATTTCGGAGAATAAAAAGGTGGCTTTGCATAATTGAACAGTGGAGAGGACAGAAAATCGATAGTCATTTTGGGGATTTTGCTGCAGCAAGCAGATGCTACAATTCAACTGGGGTAAAATTTATGTGCTGAGGAGCGAAGCAGGAGTAAAGGGTGTAGAGCGGAAGGGACCTTGAACCCAAAGAGCTGCATAAACCAACAGAGGAAATAAAGTCCCTGACAGCCGGATACAGGGCCTGCACCATATTATTGCCACCTATTAAAGAAAGAGAGAGAGAGAGAGAGAGAGAGAGAGATTGGTATACAGGCCACGTAACCTACCCTGGGGATGTCGTGGAAACTTTTCCATATGTCTGGTTCTGTCCGCACCACTATTTAAACCTGCAGTCAGTTAAAAATCTTTTGGATAATACCTTGCAGCAGAAACTGCTGCAAACATTTGAAAAATCAATTCGATTCTAATCACAGCGTTAGTCTCTCAGTGTGGCGTCTGTAATAAAATGTTTCCATGATTAAGCTCTCACACGGACAGCAATAAACGAACGTGGCACAAGCAAGTTGCAAACCCAGATGTTTGTATAACACTGATATGATCCAACTGTCTTGTATAAAAACATATACAATTATTACGTTCACAGTAACTGTCAGAGTATTGGACAGTTCATTCAGGGTGTGGGATTGGTGCTTTTTGGTTTAGCCTCCTTAGTTTTTTTTCCTTCCAACAGGTTTAGTAAGACTTAACCATAGTGCCTACAAGTTATAAACTTTTATATATCTTTTCTGTGAGACGCACTTGATACAGACGACTGAAAACACTTTCAGTGCGAATCGACCTCATGTCTTGTTGATCGTGTAAGTTGTTATTTGCGTTTGTTTATCTATTTTACACCCCGTTATCATTCCTGTCGTCAGCACTTTTCAACACAAAGTTACATCTATAGGGTATGGAAAGAAGCATATTGGAGTTTTGGGGGGTTTTATTCACTGTACATTCGAAAAACAATAATCAACCCAAATAGGATTTAGTTCTAGCTCCTTTTCTACAAACTTGAGAGATGTCTGCAATAATTACAAGCAACTGCAGTGAAAACATGACCAAAGAAAAGGCTTGTGTACAAAGTGTTTTTACAGTTTGTCGGTGCTAAAAAGAAGACGATGGAAATCAAAAAACAACGATTTTTAATATTAAACAAAAATTCTGTTTTTGTTTTTTTTTACATAACAAGCACAAAATGGCTGCACTTCAATCAACTTGACCAATATGGTGCGTTAGCTCGTTGTAATATTAAAATCCTCAGCAAAAATTGCTTGTTTTTGATCAATTAAACCTCACCTTTCACAAATGTTTTTATTCTGTTTGCGGAAGCATACAGTGTCCTCCACTAATATTGGCACCTTTGGTAAATATGAGCAAGGAAGGCTGTGAAAAATTGTCTTTATTGTTGAACTTTTTGATCTTTTGTTTAAAAAATTCACAAAAATACTCTTCTGGAAATCAAACAGCTGCAAACAAAGCAGGTTTATAAAAAATATATCTTTGTTAAATATAGGTGTGCAGCAATTATTGGCACCCGTTTAGTCAATACTTTGTGCTACCTCCCTTTGCCAAGATAACAGCTCTGAGTCTTCTCCTATAATGCCTGATGAGGTTGGAGAATACAATGCGAGGGATCTGAGACCGTTCCTCCATACAGAATCTCTCCAGATCCTACACATTTCGAGGTCCATGCTGGTGGACTCTCCCCTTCAGTTCGCCCCACAGGTTTTCTATGGGTTTCATGTCAGGGGACTGGGATGGCCATGGCAGGACCATGATGTTGTGGTCCGTAAACCATTTTTGTGTTGATTTTGATGTATCAGCAAAGAACAGAATTGCTAAACCCACCCAAAGTACTACTTATTCATCCTGGTGCTGATCTTGAGCAGGAACTAAAAAACATACACCTGTAAGCTTTGCTATGGTTCTAGTATACCCAAGGTACAGTGTCTTCATTTGAAAAGAGACTTGAGCAAATCCCATAATAAAATCTTCAGCTAAAACTTCTGTAGTGCAAAAAAGACAGAGGTAAGAGGGAAAATGAACAAAAAAAATAATAGAGGAAATATAGAGTAAAAGATAAAAGCCCCACACATGGGTTCTTGCAGCGATTTAATGAAAATCTTTCAGTAAGACGTTACATGTAATGCGAGTCATATTCCCATATCATGCGGAATGTGATTCCCAAAATTCCCATAATGTAAGATCCTCATATGTGAACAGAAAGCAGCAAATTACCTGGAAAGAAGATGACCTGTTGATGGTTATTTATCCTGTTCTGTGCTGACAGCTTTTTTTTTTTTTTGGCTGATTTGAAACAATAGCACAGTGGAGCATCACCAGGATGAAAAGCCTAAAGAACACCAAGAGAAATGTCTAGACGTTTGAGCGATTCAAAAATAAAGGAGCCACTGGCCATTTGTCAAACAAATGCTATAATCTGGGATGCATCGTTTATGAGCCCTAAACATTATTGGTACAAGTATGCCTATAATGTCCCTGTCTTAGAGTGAGAAAACACTAAAATATAGAAATATAGAAGGAGAGAGACAAAGAGATTCAACTACATTTTTGTTTTGTTAAAATAAATAAAAATGCAAAGAGAGAGAGAACAAATGAAAAAAAAAAAAACAACAGTGAGATGAAGGAGGAAAGAGTGAAGGAAGAAAAACAGCAGAGAGGCAGGGGAAGGGAGGGTGTGTGTGTCTGTGTGTGTGTGTGTGTGTGTGTGTGTGTGTTGGACCCTCTGGCTGTGTAGATATTAAACTGGACACTGGCCAGCTTAATAAGTAGGCTAATAGGGAGAAATACGGGGAGAAAGCGGGAGAAGTACGAGGAATTAGCAAGACAAAATATGAAAATAATGAAGTATAAAGAAAGGGCTGGCTATTGATCAGGAGAGGTGGAGTAAGAGGGGGGGAAAAAAGGGAACAAATGGCATCTGAGTCATAGCTTTCATCTCGCCTTGGTGCTGGGTGTAAATCTCTTCCGCTCCTGTGTATGTGTATGACATCAATAATGTACAAAGCTGCAAGTCCTAATAAGAAACTCCAAAGAGTCAACAAGGTCGTTCCTAACTGTGTATGTCGCTCATCTAGCACACACCCACGCATCCCCACAAGCATATACTCCAATCACTATGACTGTGTTACAGCTGCATAATATTCAACACACACAGAGGATGGACTGAGTATACTGAGTCTGAAAACACATTTCTGTTAATGGTTGTATGACCGGAAAAACTTGTCAAGCTTGGTGAACAGGCTGTATGTAGAATTTGTCATGGAAAAGTGTGGTATTGTAGATAGAATAACACTAAGATTTGTGCAGATCTACTGAACACCTACTGCCAAGCCAGTGGACAAACTCTCATACTACTTTAATAACACTCCTTAGCACTGACGAGATGAAAAACATATTCCATTTGTAAGGACCCTTACCCATACAGTGTTGGGGAAAATCTGATGTCATGCTATCATACCATTCTTTCCCCTTGATGCTACAGTGACGCCAAATCCACTGACTTGTGATCATGGGTGAGGATGTGGACATAGGCTGATTGATAACCAGAACTCTTCTTCTGCAAACTGAGATCCTGTTTCACCCCTGCAGAACAATACAGTGACTGTAATACATCTCTCACTGACCCCATCACACCCTCTTTTTTTTTAATTTACATTACCCATGGATAAAATTTGTGATCTGCATATCTAAGACAAAATGAAGCAAAGGCAACAGCAACTTTATCTACACTATTATTCAAAAATAAGCCAAACGAGTAGTCTTTTTCTCCCAAATAAACCAGGAGATGATCCACCTGTTAATCAAGAATGATTTGCATAGGTGTAGTAACTGAGACCGCCTGGAAGCCCCACCCCCTTCCTCCATCTCACAGACTTGCCTGAAGCTCTCAATTTCTATCAAGGTAAATGAAGATTGGTTTGAGATCATAAATATGAAACAAAATCAATCAATGCATGTTAGCTAACATTAGACAAGTATTTAGTTAACATGAGTGAACTATGATTATTAATGATGCCACAGCAGAAAATGGTTAAAGACCACACTTTTGGCCAAAAGAAAATAATTTTTTTTACAAAGGTTTCCACCAAAAAAAGATTAAAGTGTCAAATTGACCACTTCACAAATAATTAAATACACTGTTTATTTTCGGACTGCACAGCGAATAATACTATTACGCCGTCCCATACTTTCCTTTGAAAAACTAAAATGGTGGAAATGCTCATTTTCCTGTCATATTTAAGCAGTTGTGGACAATTACATCGTTTATCATTATTTTTTTTAATGGTAAATCATGAGCAGGGGGGGGTTAATATTTTTTTTACACTACTGTGTACATTAATCTTTAGTTAATGGACCTGGTGTTGTAACTGTAATTACCATCAAATAGCCTACTTCCAGTACATATTATTAACTGCACCCCCAATGTAGTTCTATTTTAAGTGCAGCTGATTCTGTGTTCGTGTATACTTATTATTAATATCACAAAGAAAAACAAAAAACAAAAATAGCAACAAAATCGAATAAAGCAAATGAGCCAGGTAAAGACAGTCAAGAGTTACAGAGTGCTATATGGTACGTATTCAAAACGGAGTGGAAGAATCTTAAAACCTCTTAGTGCGAGTGCCAGCTGACCTAAGGGGTAAGTGCTCTATGGCCACTCCTATCTCTACACATACAAACTGTGTGTTTAATAGTTGATCAGTTTCCTGCAGTTGAGAGAAAGCAGACATTTGTGGTGAAGAAGATTGAACACTCACACCACACACAAATGGCCAGCTGGGTTTGCTCATCTAATGGACCCCATTAATGCTGACTGTAAACAAACATCAGTCAACACACAGACATACACACAGTTATTTTTTTCGGTTTTGGACCGTATGTGTAGTGCCAGCCTGAAGGATGGAGGTGGGAGAACTCGGGGGTCATCGGCAAATTGTATATTTATGTGCTTTATATTTATAAATCCGTGCATTCTTTATGAAGGCAAATATGTAAAAAAGATACTTTCTTGGATTGGCACCCTGTCCAGGGTGTACCCCTCCTTGTGCCCGATGCTCCCTGGGATAGGCTCCAGGTTCCCCGTGACCCTGAAGGAAGGATAAGTGGTATAGAAGATGGATGGATTGATAGATATTTTCTTGGACATATAAAAGTATCTAGATGCATGTTTACCAAATTTTACCATACCATATTAGGGTGTTAATGCTACACATGTACACTACATTAGTGCTTCAGCTCCGGTTTCTCAGAAAAAGCCTGATCATAATAATGTGCGAGTGTGTGTGTCTACGCATGCTGAAGGTTCTCATGTCTCCAGCCAGTCTAACAAAGAAGTGAACTTGTAATTTGATGCCTACAACCGGTAAAAGAAAACAAAAACACCTCCTCAACTTGAAATTTCAACTAGTCAACTTGGGGTAGTCTTTTCAACGACCAGTTCATTCCCCATTTACAGAGTGAAGACAAATCAACATGGCTGTGTCCGTGTTTTTTTTTTTCTCTCTCTCTTTTCCCCATTTCGCACGTCAAACCTGCCGAGGTGGGAGATGACATTACACCATGAACATAGCAAGAACATAACTATCCCATGCTCCCAGCGGCTGCTGGGAACTGCAGTCTAGATAGTGGCTGTTTCTCAATTGTAAGAACGCAAAGAACGGGCTTGCGTTCTCGTGAAGACCGGTATTTCTAGGCTACCTTGAAAGAGCGAACTCGGAAGGACGGGAGGACATAGAACACATCTTTGGGAGAATTGAGATATGCTGTGAGCTTCCTGTTGCGCAATGGACCGGCCCAGCACATTTCTAGTAGCGGGACAGGGTCCTCATTTCTTCCGTGCTCCCTAAGTAATATGGTTTAGCTAGTTAATAGATTTATATTTAACTGGCTGATTAACCAAAAGTTACTTAAGCATGTTTTCATGTAGTAAGCTCTCTGTCTGCAACTGTGACCTCAAGTTAACTAAAAACTAAGCGAACGAGTTTGCCGTTACCTCAGGATGGAAGTTAACATAGTTAAATTAAAATACTTCTGAGGGTTAAATTAAACTTTTCAACAGCCTCATATATATCTCAATCTAAATCATATATCAAAATCATTCTTTTTAGACGCAGATTTTGATTTATTTAGATTATTTTCGTTAAAAAGATGTTAAAATTACAAGTATGGGTCAGGTTTCCGTCATCCTCTATTGTTTTGCGGCAATGACTTCAAGCGGGTTCGGTGCGCTCAGGTCTGCATCCTATCCATCCTCGATATCAAGAACACATCCGGGTAACTTCATACGTGCCCGGTACTTGCGTTCTTGAGTATTGGAATTGAATTTCGGCGGTGGATGATGACTAAGAACGAGTTTACAAGGATGCAAGATCATGTAAGAACACATATTGAGAAACAACCAGTGTCTGGCGTATCCTTAAACAACCGAGAGCTACATGAAGAGGGAGAGACAAAGATTAAAAATTAATCAAGCCACATTCTATTCAGCAGGAGAGCTGAATGTGAACACACTGTATTTAAACACACAGCCAACATTTCCAATACCAACAACAAGAGTTATTAATAACTGCTAATAAATAATAGGAAACTAACAGCAGTGTCCCAGTGCTAATCAACAGCGCGAATGTGGCTTTAATATTAATGTTAACAATAAAGTGCACTGAAAAGAAACCTTATAAATATACGCAGCATGACGTAACTGTTTCAGAGGCATGACTTCCATGTTTTGGTGCATTTTGTATGTCTTGTTTGTTTCACTTTTTCAATGCACTTGTGAGGATAAATACCACAGGAAGTCATTCAAGACTCCTTCCACTTCCTACTGTGACTTTTAGTCATAATCTACAGAAAATATTACGATTGCATGGCTTGTATTTGTATGATAATCATACTCATTACAGCAACAGGCAGCTGGAACAAACCCACATGCTATTAACTCACTATTACATTTTTAAGTTATTGTGAGTAAGTACAGTTGGCTGAACCTTGTGTTGTGTAAATGGTTGGACCCAGCGGGACTGGAGAGAAGCGATCATAAACAAGGGTCATGCTGACATTCAACACAGAAGGGGTGAAGTCCTGGCAACATGCCACGGTCACCATATCACTCATTTCTCCCAGCTTGGCACCAGTGTGTGTGTGTGTGTGTGTGTGTGTGTGTGTGTGTGTGTGTGTGTGTGTGTGTGTGTGTGTGTGTGTGTGTGTGTGTGTGTGTGTGTGTGTGTGTGTGTGTGTGCGCACCATCTAGCAAAAATTTGGCAGAGATGAGTTGCTCTGTGCCTCTTTCCCAGGTGACGGTGGCAGCTGTGTAGTGTCACGCCGAGAAAGTCGATAAGTGGTGTGTGGTGCAGCCTTTGTGTGGTTTTTGTATGTGTTTCACGTAAATGGACTGACAAAACCACACAGAACCGAACAACCCGAAGGCAATATATGGGATATTAGAGACACTTAATACGCTCCTATGCTGTAAAGGCCGCCACCTGATGTGCAAGTATAGAAAGCACGAAATCTATCACTTAATGTAATTCTCTGATTTGCAGTCCAAAGCTGTGGCTATACTAATGCCAATTCCAGTCTTTTATCTTTCACAAAGACATCTGGAGCTGCTCAGGCAAATTGATCGGAAGAGCATTCTGATGCTATATAATCAGAAGGTCCTGCAATTGTATCCAAAAACACTAAGTAACTGGCTTTTCTTTAACACTAATGTGCCAGAAACAACAAGCAAAATCCAATCGAGCACAGAGCTGAGCAGTCTTAACAGCCTTGTAGTGGTCCGGTAGTGGTCAGGTAGTGGTCCGGTAGTGGTTCTCTGTCATTCCTGGGAATTGAACTCACAATCTTCAGGTCCCAAATACAACCCTATTTGCAATCTGCATCTATTGAGCAGTGAAAATACTGTCATTGTGAAATTCCTCATTTAAATTCAAACAAACAGCCTTTTAAAGTCTCCCCTGGCCCTATTATTTTATAGCACCCTTAAAAACAACCTGCCATTTTTATGTCAGCATTGCAATTAGGCATTTTAATTTTACTGCCAAGAAAAAGTCAGTTTTTTTAACCAGTGGTGCTTTCTGAATTATTGTGACCCAATCTGTCCCATATGGCACACACAGGCCTCAATCAATGAAGCAGCAGCTGAAGTACATATTGTACTGTTTTTTTTCCCCCTCATTTAAATGAAACACAGTGATACTGTTATTATGTGCAAAGGCAATGCTGTGCATTCTTTGTTCTATATTGTATTCTACTGTATATTGTGCAGAAAAGAAATCTCAGTTTAAACAAGCATACGTAGGAGCAACAAAAAGTAAAGCATTTGAAAATTGACCTAAAATGTACAATTTTATTATGAGTGCCAATAATATACTGTGACCTGCACTTATTCCACTGCCTGGAAGAGGTACTCAAAACTAATTGGCCAGTCGAAGATGTAATTAACTAGAAATGTGTTTTAGTGCTTTAGGAAAAATCCATTATATCCAGCATAAAAATCAGTCATTCAGTAGAACAAAGCACTGACTACAATAAAAGATGGGCTGTAGAGAAGAATAATGCGGTTTCACGTTTACCCCCATTTCCTGTCAAAACAGCCTTGCTCAAAGTGATCACAACATGGCTGTGATTTTGGTGAGGGCTCAAAAGCTTCCTTTCGGATAACTTTGATCCAAGCTCACCTCACATTTTTGTCTATTAGGAAGGAAAAGAGACTCAAGCCACTCACACTGTATTTTTTTTTTCTATTCTACAGTAGTACATTCAATCTGGCAATAACACTTACCTTTTCCAATATGACTATGACTTTTATCAAATAAATAACCTAATCTAGCAAGCTGATGTTGGCAGGTAACACTGGGTAAATAATTAATGTTAATGTGTCGTAGAGTAACCGAGAGAATACAAGCAAAATCTAAAGATCGCTTCTTTTCATAATTCTTAAAGCAATGACAAGACTTTTACATAAATACTATCCTCAAATCTCTGTGTTTTCATAACTGTATATTTTTTAGGAACATCCTTACATATCCATCCATAGATAATAGTTCATTTTACCCCAAGTGGCTTTCTGTGTAGAAATAACGGTATCAGCTTAACGCCATACAACGCTGCAGCAGGTTTAATTATTCAGTTAAGTAACAATACAGAAATGTTTCCTTTAACATCCACTTATTTGAAAGCAAGTGACCATGTTTAAGAAAAAAAGAAAAGAAAACTTTTTCAAGACACAAACCACACCTAAGAATAGTCATTTTAATGACATCATCATAGTCATATATGTATTATTATTTCAAATTTCCTTAATACAGCTCATACAATATTGTCACACTCTGATAGAACTAATGTCTAAAAATGAAATAGAAAATCTTAAGCTGTCTTTGTGCATTAAAAAATGATTCTCAGTTTGTGCACTCACATTTGTTGATCTTACATAAGGTATTAGCTAGAGATGTGCTGATGTCAGGATGATTGAGGCTTTGCTAGGCTCTTTTAACTTTTAAACACAAAAACACCTTTTTTTTTAAATATCACATATATTTGAGTTTCACAGTGAGGGAAACCTGCAAACCTGACCTCAGTGAGCTGCAGGGGAATAATCATTACCTACTGTAACATCGATCTCAGGTACACCTGGTAATGAAACTGAAAGAGGAAAATGTTATTTTAAGTGAATAACAAAAAAACAACAACAGAAAAACAAGAGTTGGTAAAATGGGACCCTGTGGCGCATAGTGCGGGAATATGAATTAACCAAAAAAAGGAAACACACACACACCTGCCCATGAGCCTTTTCAACACTAGCCACTATCAGCTACTTTCTTCTCTCATTATATTATAAAATAAACTACAATAGTTTCCATCGCTCCCTTTCTTCAAGACACAAAGCACCGTAACAATACACTTAACAAAATTTAGAGGGCCAATAAACATTGAAATTAAGCCGTTACGTTTTGGCTGCTATGGGTTTGAGGCTCATACATACACTGCTCATAGCCTTAATGAGAGAACTGAACTGGGTTTGTATATCTACATTCCTTATGGGGCACCATAAAGCGGATCAAAAAGCTCCGGAGCTTCAGACGAATACATAACATAACTTACAGCTGTAGCTCCATCACTGTTCTCACTGCAACATGGGAATAATAGCTGTAGTAAAGAAACTGCTGCATAAAGGTCAACCGACCTGCACACACAGACGCACTTACACAGGCAGGAACACATCTTCAAGACGTGCCATGTGATGTCAGAACAACATGCATTCAGCCAAAGCCCTCTTTAATTCACGTGCATCGAACATGAGTACAGTGGAAAGGTCTCATTTCATCAATCCGAAAGACAATTTCAGGCAATTGAGAGAGAAAAAAAAACACACAAAAAACTGAAAAACCCGCAGCAAAATCAAGCATTTTTGGTGGCAACAATCACAAAAAACTCCTCGAAATCCTGTACGGACTGAATAACATAATTAATATACTGAATAACTGTGATTAGCCCCATGTGAAATCTGAAAATAGCAAGCCTCCATAAAAAAAATTTTCAATCAAGCCAAACATCAGCAACATTACTAAGATTATATAAATGAAACAAATCACAAGCATTAACATTCATAATATAATTACAATATTGCCACCTTTGGGGTTTTTTCCACAGTTATATACCCTATGTGATATTTCAATTTAAATTTACAGCATTTGCCGGCATTCATTCGGAGCGAGTCACAGAAATGCTTTATAGTCACCATCAAAAACCTATCCTCATGCTAGTACAAATAGATCAGGATCTAGGAAATCCCTGTTAGAGAGGAGTTACTGTAGTAATCACAACCTCATTTTTGTCTGTCACATTCAAATGAGCAAAAAAAAAAAAGCTTTTAAATTGTTAAAATTGAAATGCTTATTTAGACCTAGGGCAAGGTTTTCAGACCAATGTCATCATAATTTCCTGGTTAATGCATGCTATTTTAATTGGATGGATCTAATTGGATCTAATGTTTCTGTGTTTACACACTGTTGCTATATATTCAAGGTCATGAGTTAATATTCTGAAAAAGAGGTATAAATTTTATAGTCCACTGGCACAACAGGATATTTTTTATATAACTAATTTTGGTCCAAAAATGCATGTGCATCATGCCCTGAGATGCCCCATTAGTGCAGATCCCAGGGTAAAAAAAAAAAAAAAAAGGGTATTTTCCTGACTTATAGTACAGCCTTATAAGTTCTGCCCCATTTCTTAACACCTTGTTTCTTAGATGTTCACTATTTGCTTCCTTGGAAATCACATGTCTGGCTCCAGGTTCAACACAAATAGTTTACTTCAACTCCCTAATGGCACAACAGAAACGTGTTCGCCTTGATGTCGATGGCCGGATGTCTCCGAAAGTAAAATCGGCCATGCTCTCTGGGTAGGAAGAATGGCACACTCTCTCTCCTCTATCAATCACACCAGCACCAGCCAATCGTGACCATCTGTGAGCTTGTGCATTTTGAAGGGGGCAGAAAGCGCTTTCCTCCGAGCATGTCACGCCGCCCTGCGATGCACCATGAGCAGCATTTCGGGAACATGACGCTGGCAAGAGGTTCAAACTCACAATTATTTTATACATAACTAATAAGTAAATGTTTTAAAAACTGTTTTTGTTTTTTTTTTTTTCTTCTGGTGTACAGTAAATTATCTACAAGGATCTTGGGCACAATGCTGGGATATATATCAGTTTCTTTGAATTAAAAAAAACAAAACAAAACAGAGATCGCAATTTGCAGAGAAACGCATCTTTCAACCCATTACCATACAGTTCCAAACAAACAGTAAGGATTTGACAACCAAATTAACTATAATTCATATAGTGTTTTAATTGTCATCATACTGTATATTGGACATGAATATTCTATATTTTGCAGCATTTATAGAGGAGAAACCATACCAAGAGGGAAATGGGCTCTGTACATGTGAGTCTCTGTATCTCTGTATTAGCCTGACATCTCTGTATTCAACCCCTTACATGTCTTAAATCATTGAGGATTTCAGTAGACATGGCGAACTATACCTTTGGCTTAAAACATGAAAGCTCGTCAGTTGAGGATGAAAAGGAAGAAGGGTTGCCAATTTTACTGGAAGCACCGTTAACAGGAAAGTACAAATCAAAGTGAGCTAGCTAACCAGATAGTCGACATGCTATAAAGTGAATGTAGCTTCTTTGGGATCTATTTTCGCCAGTGGAGCAAAACTTGACAGGCCACATTGTCTCAGAAATATCACTTACTCGATATTAATTTCTTATTTATAGAACTGTTGTATAAAAGCAATATCACACTCACAATCGTGGACTTATAATGAATATCCGCATGGCTGTGATAACTCACGTCCATATCACGTCCAATTATTGCGTAATTAAAGAAACGATCTACAATAAATCGGGTTTAACAGATTTTATTCTGTATGTAAAAACACTTATAGATCTATTGTTCCGAACAATGTCTGGAACACTTTAATCTTCCAGAGGAGTAACTGCATTTAAATTTGATTTTAAAAAAAGAGGGTCATATAGGCATAGGCTCACACAAACACACAGACATGCACAGAGAGAGAGAGAGAGAGAGAGAGAGAGAGAGAGAGAGAGAGAGAGAGAGAGAGAGAGAGAGAGACAGAGTCTACAGAGAGATGAGAACTATATTAAAAATATATCACAATGGTTCACAAGAGAAAGATAAAAACTGTAATCAAAGTGTAAAGTTATGTACGGTAGATGAGGGACACGGACCGTAGAGACCACAGCTAAGCTTTAGAATGAACATTTACATGAAGAATGGATCTGTATCAGAAGCTGAAACATCTGCCCTGTTTTATTAATCTGCAGCTATAATAATGAAAAAAGGATCATAAAAATATACAACTTCTTTTCATCCCAAGTCGACACACATGAACAAAGTTTTGGACATCTAAGAAGGCACAAGGTGAAGGAAAGCTGCTTCTTGTTTGCTAATTATATGATTTCAATAGCTAATTATGATACACCTGATTTCTTAGTTCAACCAATAACTTTTATTCACAATGCTGAAACCAAACCAAGTTCTCACACACATGTATAGTGCACACATACACACACACACACACATACAATCTCATTATTTCTGCACTGCACATTCTTCTGTTTGCAATCAACACACAAAAACATAATGTTTAATCCACGGAGTTTTCCCTCAATATGGCTGCCATTATTTCACACTTCTCCTTTTTTTGGAATTCTCTCGCTGCAGTAAAGCTATCAGCAGAAGTTACCCAGGCAGAAAATACAAACAATTTAAATATTTCTCAGCCCCGTGAGACATATTAAACTTCTCAGTGTCTCATATCTTGATACAAAGAGAGAGAGAAAAAAGAGGGCGATAGAGAGAGGGAGATAGAGAGAATCAAAGAAGGTCAATTGTATTTCCTCCATCACACTCACTCACACTCTCTCTCTCTCTCATACACACACACACACATTCCCTTATCTCCATTCAGAGTAATTTAGTCGGCACTGCTTCCAGGCTCAGCCTCATCACACATACGCAACTGAAAGCCTCAGACAGTTATGTCTGATATTTATTCCCTACATCTCTCTGTAACACCTGCACAAGTATACAAGTGATATCTATCTTATTTATTGCCTATAGCATCTAAAAGGTTCTCATGCGCTCTGATACATGTTTATCCTACACACTCAGAAATGAGAACCTGCCCTTAGGAAACCCA
The DNA here is from genome assembly GCF_001660625.3 of Ictalurus punctatus. Taxonomy (NCBI): domain Eukaryota; kingdom Metazoa; phylum Chordata; class Actinopteri; order Siluriformes; family Ictaluridae; genus Ictalurus; species Ictalurus punctatus. Next base: position 5,386,924 of record NC_030435.2, read on the forward strand.
CTGCAACCAGCAGTGAAAATATACCAGAAGAAATATACCACTTTTTCCACAAGACTTCATGATAAATGCGTTTACAGTACTACAGGACTGCCGATCGAATGCATAACCTTGCCGTTTACTTTATCCTGACGCTCCTCGGTCTTGTGCATTTATTGTATTGTGCCACACTCTGATGACGATATTGTAATATTAATATTCCACTTGCTAACCCTACATGACACCGAGAAACTAGTGCACGCTTTCATAACTCTCGATAGCTGTCTGTCCCACTGCTTCTATAAGGAATGTTCAGCTTTGTCATAAGTCAACAGTCCTCAATGTAAAGGAAATGTAAAGCACATTAGCACAATACCCCACATGAGCTTATTCAAGCAACACTGACTACCTATTGAGTTCCACATTGACAGGTCTGATCCTGACAGTTATAACTTAATAACTGAATAGTTATTAATGATGAATATTTAATCATTCGGGGTATCTCCTGAACCTGTATAGTCTTTCCTGAGCAAATCACAAAGCTCACGCAGACACACTCTTAGTTAAAGGTGGGACTTCTTTTTCAAAATAACGTTTTCATGATTCGTAGTGGGCATGGTGGCTTAGTCATTAGCACCTGCTTGCACCTCCGAGGTGTGGTTTCCCGCCTCTGCCCTGTGTGCACGGAGCTTGCGTGTTCTCCCTGTGCTTTGGGGACACTCCGGTTTCCTCCCCAACATGTGTTAAATGCTGACTGCATTTTCATATTGTGTGAATGTGTGTGTGATTGTGTCCTGCAGCGGGTTGCCACCCCGTACAGGGTATCCCCCACCTTGTGCCCCAAGTTCCCTGGGAAAGGCGCCAGTCTCCCCGTGACTTGGAAAATGGATGGATGGTTCGTAGTAATGCTCCTAAATTAAAACATTTGACTTCAATTGGTTCAATAACATTCTTTATCATAAATACCTTGTTTTGACTTTATAATCTTTTCATGAAAAGTGAAACATTTGCAATTTACACAGGCTTTATTTATGTACCTGATATTTGAGTTTCTAGAGAAAAGTTGGGCCTGGGTAAGACTTTACACAGGATTAGAGTTACATCACCAAACAAGGCATGACAAAGCCGATAATGATATCAAGAGTGTACATATTTTAGATGTGGGGCAATGACGAAATGAATAAAATACAGACTGTCTAGTAAACAAAAATAGCAGAACAAACTAAACTAAAAAAAAAAAAAAATGTAGCAGGAAAATCATGGCCGAGTACAACAAAATGAAAGGATGTTTTGCTCTTTACAAATGAACATAAGTAAGAAAGAAAAGAACTACCTATTAAAGCAACTCTTACAAGTGCAAAGTATTTAAGTCTCAGCACATTATTAGACACATCTGTTTGTGAAAAAGCAACCCGCAATTAAAGCAAGCACAATGCAAGCGTACAGTTCTGAAATCACAACAACTACGCCACCACTGACCAAACTACCACGTTTCTCAACATGAACACAATTTGCATATTTGTAATTATCGGCATAATTTTCATGTCATTCATTAACTCATCTAGCTCATCAGTAACCTCTTTATTCTGTGCTAGATCTGGCGCCTATCCTGGGAACATGAGCTGTTCCTAGCAAAGCAACTTTACTCCGAGACTGAAACACACTACTCTGAGAGACACAGACCCGGGGCAGGGGTATTAGCAAATCCACACTACACGCTCCAAATAGACAGCCTACAGGTATACGCTTTGAATGTCAATAACCATGGTGTGTTGTGCTGTGGATTTGCACATCTTCTTCCCAATGTCTTCTAGCTCGCTTGAAGTTTAATTTACATTTCACCAGTGAGAGAGAGAAAGCAAAGATGGGGAGTGGAGAAAAAAAAAACCCTGTCATTTCACTCAGTTTAAATAAAAGCAGAGAGAGAGAGAGAGAGGGAGAGAGAGAAGACTACATTGTGATGGTACTGAATATTCCATGTTAAAGTTACTGTCAGACTCTGCCGTCTCAAAAACCTTCTGAATAATGGAGATTTAGAGCTGAATTTACAAATATATTTTTTTCCTAACAAGTGATTTAAGCTTGTTGGCCAAAACTGAATTCACTACAGGTAACCAATTCCATCTGGCACCAAACTGTACAGAAAATGGATTCATTTGCTGTTGCATTGATTTGCTGTTCTGTTGCCATGACTTGATTGATGGTAGCTTCTACATTTCATGTACAAATTGAGGCATTTTACAGCCTATTGTGATACGGTTAGATGAATCACAGAAGAACTTTATTCAAAGACACCAACACTGCTAACAGTGAAATGAAATCATCATAATGCAAGAATGGGATTGAGATAACGATAACAAAAGTAAGAATGTACAAAGAAGGTAGATAGAAATTTTTGTTTCAGAGCATCGTTCAATAGCACAATGTACCAGCCAAAGCCATGAGTACTTACTGTCCAACTGAAAAGTATATCATTGCTCTTCATTTCATTGTTCACCACCATGCCTGGATCTCCGGTTCCAAATGATTAACGTAGGGTCAGGCAATTAATTTTACACACACATACACAGGCTAATTACTATCCATCCATCATAATGTGCTCCATGAGTATAGTCAGTGTGAGAAATGAAGAAGCTAAGATATGAGCTTCTGCATAGCACACGCTTTTCAGAAGAACACCTCTCATGGTAAATGGTACTACAGAAGAATTGTGTGTGTGAGAATGTAGAAACGACTGAGCCGACGGACCGCCCTCCACGAAGCCTGGGACATACAGGAATGGTCCCGCACCCTCCCCCGCTACTCTCTGGGGAAGCCCGAGCAGCGTACTACACGCTCTCACTAGAAGAAGCTGCTGACTACATGAAAGTAAAAGGTGAGATTTTAGCACGATGTGACCCGACACCTAACCAGGTGGCGGCAGAGTTCCACCAGTGGAGCTACTAGCCCAGGGACAACCCTCAGGGACAGATGGACATCTTCCTGTGCATCACCAAGTGTTGTCTCCAGCCAGACCAAAAAACCGCCACGCAGCCCACGCACAAAGGAAGAAAAGCGCTCCTCCCTCAACTGCCACCATGGTGCTGAAAGAACAGCTCTGCTTCAGCACTTCTACTGTTTTGGACAGCCTGACAGCACGTGGCTGCAAGGCAGGGCTACAGAAACACACGCACAACTGGTGGCTAATGATTAGCACGGCAGCTCTCCACCACCCAGCAGCCGACGGGAGAGTATAAAAGGGCTCTTAGCCTACAGTCAGATGTGCGACCGTCTTCATAACAATGCTAATGCCTTTCTCTCTGTCTCTCACAGAAGAATTGCCTCCGAAGAAGACTACACACCCCGGCTACCTCACCAGAACTCCCTGGCTTCTGTGAAAAGCTTCAAACCTCCTGGGTCACACCACCACGCCACTTAACCTGGAGATAAAGGTACCAGCACCAGAGCACTTCACTCCCCTTTCCCCACTGTAAATAAAAAGCACTAAATGTTGTAGCCAATTGGCCTTGAGTGTGTCTGAGCTCAGCCCGCTGCAGCCTCGGCTCACTACAATGGTTACACAACCACGTTATAATGGTTAAAAAGAGCTCTTCAGTAGCTTTCAAACAACACCAAAAGCCACAGAATCTGGCATTTTAGGCCACTTTGGAGCTCTATTTCTGCACATTATATTTCAGGCAACCATTTTCAAAGTCCCCAGGTCAGACAATTGTTAATTCAAACAAATCTTTTAGGAGACTTTATACATTTATTTATTTATTTTTAAGATATAGTGAACCCGTAGTACATTTTGTTTACAATATTAAACTGTTCATTGAAATTTTTTAGCATCCTGAATCGAATTGAATTGTGACCGGAGTGTACCAGTTACCGTCAAAAGCACTAAAAGCAATGGTTAACATGGCAAAACAGTTCAAAGTTCAATGTAGCCGTCACCACTGACTCCTTGGTGGCAACTGGACTTTATTTTCATGCAGCAACAAGCACAATTTGGCATTGTAATGCTGGCACATTGCCAATTTGGTTGGGAATAAACCTTTTCTCCTGTTCTATTTTGGCAAATTTGAGCTATTTTGAAATGAGATTTTCCTGTTTGAAGTGAATCCCTAGAAGTGGATATACACTATTTATGTCACTATATATATATATATATATATATATATATATACACACACACACACACACACACATGTACAGGCAAATTTGTCTGACTTCATTATTATTTGTATTATTTTATTCTTTTTGCTGTAATATATTCATTGTAAGTCAACTCTTTTTTCACTATTAAACATTTTTTTGCCAGGTGAATACCTGTGTCACGAATATCAAAGATTATGAAAAATTTAATGTTCTGGAGTTTGTGAAATATTTGCAGACAACATAAAGGTCATTACAAAATGTCTGTGGTGTACATAAGGGTAAAACAAAAAAGTTTTTAAATCAGTGCTAATATAATATACACTATAATATAATAATATAGAACAAATATAGAACATGATCAATAGAAGAAAGAACCTCAGCCAAGTGTATATTATAATAATTGATCATGGTCTGATGTTTAAAATTTGTGAGAATTTTCACCAGCAAACTCATGGAAATTTGCCAGCAGTTCTGGTTAGGGCTTAGAGAGCTTTCTTATCACTTCCTTCCTATGAAATCCTACATTATCATCCTCAGTCGTAGGAATTCCTATAAATTATGTATGAGATCTGACCTTATTCAGTGCTGTCCATGCTGCTGAAACTCAAACTGCACAGCAATAACATGGCAATACAGTTTATGTAAGCTAACATTGATCGAAATATTGCTTTAGCATTTGTTTCTGTTTGTTTAGTACATTGTCCCAAAGACCAGAGTTTCTCCTCCAAGCAGATATTTCATTGAAGATGATTGAATTTGAGAAGAATTTCCCCAAATATTACACAAAGTCCCCAAAAAGACGTATAAATGTCTGCAATACATTATAAATACTGGCAATGCATTAGCAGTTTGATATAAACAGGACGAACACTGAATTCTCCAAATATTTGAACAGCTGTACAAACAACCCATTATATAACAATCACGCTGACATCCAATAATGTCTGTTTTAACAATGCAGTGATGAAAATAAAAACACTTCAGACACTTCCCTGAGCCAAGCACTTCCCTTCATCTTCATCCTTGTCAGAAGCAAGGAAGCATGGACTTAACGCCAAACCCTGGCTCCAATGAGGCTCAACATAACTGTGCAGTGTGTTTTTCTCCTTCTACAAGATGAAAGTGGAAAGAGGTCAGGGGGAAAAGAGAGCTCTTCAAACTCACGTCAGCTGTGAGCTAAAAAGAAGAGAAAGTAGGGAAGGAGAAAGCAGAACACTTGAGAGCTGTATGTCAGTATGGTGATCAGTGGGAGACATGAAAATAGCAGGGCTTTCCTCCAACAACACATCATAGTGGGAAGCATGGCAAGAGAAAGTGACAACACACTTACTATAAACTAAAAATCGGAAATCCAGCAGTGTTGTGTGTGTGATATATATATATATATATATATATATATATATATATATATATATATATATATATATATATATATATATATATATATATGTTCACATGCTATCTCTAGCTCACCCTCTTAACCTGCTAGGTCATCAACAATAATAAAAACATTATTGTGTCCTTAAATTGGTGCTTAAAGTCTTCTATGCAAAAGTACTTTCATATATGCATGTCTGTGAGAAGGGGTGTAGCATTTCATCACACTGCACAGCTACTTGGTGGAAAAAAAGGCTAGTTGCTAGAGCTCCATTTTGCACAAAATAGGTTTTTCAGTCCTTGTAAAAGAGAGTTCTTCATGTCTTTGTTAAGACTAAATGTCTCTATCTACCCCTGATTTCTTAAGTTAGTCTTAGCTTCCTATGCTGTCGAAGTATCTGCAAAACTGAGTCATTATTAAGGCTGCACTGCGTGTTTGGAACACGCCCGCAAATCAGGAACTCGAGAAAGGGAAGATTGCGTAAGCCTAAGACTTTACAGTGGTCCTTAAAATGTCCAGAGCTGAGACAGAGTTATCAATCTCAGTGATGGAGCTGCTGATGTTGGGAGCTGTTGGGAGAGCGATTCATTCATGATGGAGACCGGTGTAATGTCTTTTAATACTGCAGCTCACACATAAACTGGGAGTGAACAAACAGAAGCATCCTATTCCATTGTAACGCCCGTCTGCATAGGTTCTTAACTTTTGGGGTCATTGGAGATGAGGACGGGCCACAGGAGATTTTCATCAGCTGTATTATTTATGCATAGTCTTTCTATGCATGTAAACTTAATTTATGGAATATTTCATATTAATTAAAGTGGTCAAATTGTCAGTTTCAGTGAGCCTATGAGAACTGTAGCCTCAGATTCCTGTTTTTGGCTGAAACAAACTCGATGTGGTTGTTACGACCCGGTCTAGGTCGTATCATACAATAAAAAAGAAAAAAAGAAAAGGGTTGGCGAGACCAGGATTGCGTTTGCTTTGTTTTTTATTCTCCAAACGTAACAGCTTTTATATATCTAGTGGTTTTCTCTTCAGAAGCCGGCCAGGCCAAAATAATAAACAAAAATACCCTCTGACTGTGCAGAAAGAAAACTAACTAAACTACAAGAAAAGAAAACAAAAATACACCGTCTTCCCTCACTCCCTAGCTAACCCAAAACCAGGAGAAAAGGAGAATCGACATAAATGGCGCCGACTTCCTACTAACCACACTTAACCGTTCACAATTTACAGAGGTGACTATCTGTGTGTTAATTAACAAAATAATATATGCATATATACACAAGTGTATCACTCAAATCGTAACGGGGCAGAGCATAAACAAAGTCAAATCAGGCACAAGGTCATACACAGGCGAAATCGTCATACACAAAAAGCACTTCTCACTACACACAAAGCAATGGCAATGATCTGGCATGAATGGCAACTGCCCTGGGATGGAGACTGACGAGGCTTAAGTACACTTCCAGAAACGTGCAGCTAACCAATCCTAGCGCACAAGGTCAGAGCAGGCGTGGACAAGATGTGATCATCCACTAGCAAGCCGGAACGTGACACATGCAGTAGGCGGGGCATAGAGAAGGGGGAGGAGACAAAAGAAACCCATCCCACCACCGGCATAGACACACAAATGGCACATAGAGCAAACAGAAATACATTGGAGGACGTAACAGTGGTCTTCTGCTGTAGCCCATTCAACATCCAGGTTCAATGTGTGATGTGTTCTGAGATGCTTTTCTGCTCACCACGGTTGTAAAGAGTGGTTATTTGAGCTACCATAGACTTCCTGTCCGCTCAAACCATTCTGGCCATTCTCCGCTGACCTCTCTCATCAACAAGTCGTTTCCGCCCAGAGAACTGACCCTCCCCTGATGTTTTTTTTTTTATTATTATTTTTTGCTTTTCACACCATACTATGTAAACTCTAAAGACTGTTGTGTGTGTAATCTCAGGATTTCACAAGTTTCTGAAATACTCACACCACCCTGTCTGGCACAAACAACCATGTCATAGTCAAAGTCACCGAGATCATGTTTTTTCCCCTCATTCAGATGTTTGATGAACATTAACTGAAGCTCTTCACCTGTATATGCCCAATTTTAGTTATTGTCTTGCCATACAATTGCCTGATTGGACAATTACAGGTGTATAGGTGTTCATATTAAAGTACCTGTTTATAATATTTACAGATATATGTGTCATTATTTGCAAGAAAAGTCCAAAATTAACCTTCTACTCCCAGACATGCGCAGGTTGTGATGCTTTTTCTGTGAAACGGACTCTGTGAATTTTTGTGAATAGCAAGATACTTGGAGAGAATTTTGAGCTTAAAATAGGGTCACTGGCCAAAAAAAGTTGAGAACCCATGTCCTACTGAAAAGTACATATTCTCTTTCTCTCTCTAAAACCCCCAACGTATTCTCAAAGCTGTATTAGTCTAGTGTACCTCAGACGCTCATCATAGAAAAGCAACTAATTATGCACACAATCAAAGTCAAACTTAATTTCCTCAGTTTCATATATGCAAAGATAATACTGGCAGGCATTTTTCATTTTAATGACTGTTATGACAGATTGCTATATCTCTCTCCAAGGAAGTGGATTGAGGCCATTAAGCAGCACATGGTAACATCTTTTCATTAAAGACAAGCCCTGCAGAACACATTTTAGTGTGCAATGTTGTTTTATGAGCAGTGCTCTAAGAGGACACATTCAGGTTCCAATGCAAATGTGTGTGTGCGTGTGTGTGTGTGTGTGAACTAAGGTGAATGATGGAACGTATACAGAGCAAATAAGGTATAGAAGAAAGAAAAAATTAAAGCGTGAGTGGGGAGGAAAAGAAGAGGAGCGGGAAAGTGACATAAAAAATTAGGAATAGTCAACATTATTTATCATGCAGTGATGGCATGAGTGATGAGATATCCATCAATATATCTTACATCTCCTCTAAAGTTACTTTTTAAAGCTTGCAGTGGTGCAGAGTCTTTTTTTCTACACAGGACGGCTTGTCATTCATTTTTCTCCGTGTCATCCCTTCCTTTCATATCCTTCGTTTATGCTTTCTCGCAGTAGGAGACAAAGAGATGGATGACTCAGGAGGATGGCGTTTCAGTATATATTTAATGGCATGAGACCAACAGAAACAAAATAAAGACAGAGACAAAGAGAGGAAGAGATGAAGGAAAATCAAGCAAATAAGTAAACAAGCTGGAGAGAAAGATGAGGGAAACAGAACAACATCTCTCCATCACTATGAATAGACAATGGAGAGTGAAAAAGACAGACAGAATGAGAAAGCTGTTTTCTGATAACGGGATGAATAATTTAACGGCAAAATCAACAGAACCTAAACTCTCTCCAAAATTATCTTTACGAGCTCCTGGATAATTCTTTCTCTTTTTTCCTGTCTTACACTTTCCATCAGTAAAAAGTCATGCTCAACACTCAAACCATGGTCACGGTGAGGAATATTTGAATCTATACTGTTTCTATCTCTACTGTTTAAAACCATTACTATTTTCTCTTCATTATTTTTCTCTAGGCTTCTCTTTTAAGAAAACACTGTACATATACAGCAGCCACTCAGTGGTTAAGGTTCTGTGTTAGCAGTTGTGATGTCAAATATAAGGATTGGGGAAAAAGCCACTGTTGGACCTGGGAGCAAGGCCTTTAACATATCACATGCTTAGCTTTATGTTTCGTTTGGATTTTTCTTCACAGTCTGTCTGGATAAAAGAGTCTGCCAAATGAATGCATATTAAACATGCGTATTAACAGAGCATGAAGTGTGAAATGAGTTCCTATAGATGCTGTGTCTCAGTAAAAATGCCAATATGACTGAGGCTGCCACAAGAAATAGATACAAATGCCAGTCTAATAAAAGTGGGTCTGTTATTTCTTCATAGTCTGTACACTTTTTGACATAGAGTCTCTTCATATTCTAGCAGCTGCCAATTAAATATCTGGTCAAAGGAGAAATCTAATATCCAAGTAATCAGTCTCTACTTTCCTGTCAGTCTTGTTTCCTATCTAAAGCTCTGCCTCATGCGCTAGCCACATTATAAATTTGTGTAAATAAATTTATAAATTTTTGATGAAAAACAGTAACCTAATGATGTCAGCTAAAACAGTCCAGAGTTCAATATTACCAAAAAATGTATGTTTCAGAAAAGGTGTAATCTAACACTATGTTACAATAAAATGATAATATTTCAAATTATATTCAAATTCATTAATATACATAGATCGACTACATTCACTAAATTCGCACAGATATAAATTCAGTAATATAGATATAAAAGGGAGGTAGTTACTGAAGTAATAGTAGAAACTGGTCCTTAAGTGATGACATCAAAAACTTATGGTGTTGAAAAATGTAGCAAACAGGATGTTGAAATATACTGCAATTTCATAAAAGCCTTTCAAATACAAATATGAGCTTTATATTCATATTCTATCAGATTTTGCTAAGTAAGAAAACAGTCATGCTCAGTATACAGTAGATGCTCCTGTATTTATCAATGGCTAGAATTGCACTGCATTAAAATTGCTTCAGGTCACACATCATCAGATCTCATCAGATTTATGGTGTCTACTATAGCTATAAATCATCAGGGATACAAATACAAATAATAAACACTTTAGTTAAAACACAGTCATGGATAATAAACATTTAACATTACATTAACCTTCATCATTCCCAGTTCATTAAGATCATTATCATATGGTCCATTTACATATACTCTAGAAAGAAATCTAATTTGATCTAAATTATGCAATTATGTGAATTGAACGGTTCATAAACCTGTGATTCCACATTTCATAACAGTGTTATGAGCACTTCGATATGATTTAATAAAGAAATTCTTTTGATTTTTCTTCCCTGATGATGTTGGATATTTATTCGTACATGTACATGGTCCATGCTGCTGGTGACAGTAGCTATAGCAACAAAACAGAGGACGAGCCTAGAAGAAGAGGTCAGCTTCAGTTTATATGAACAGTTCTTACTCAGACACACACATACAGACAAACACACAGGTATCCCTATACACACCAAGGCAATTACTGACCCCGTTACCTCTGGCACTGACAGGTGTAGTCAAGCACCTGCTAAGAAGTTAATTAGAAACACCTACTAACACAGTGACTTTACACAAACACATGCCCACACACAACATACTGTATGCGTTAAGGCCCTGAGCTACACAATGCTATAAGGAGAATGCACAGTGCAAATTTTGTATCAGTACATACAAGCAGCTTTAGTGAGAGAGAGAGAGAGAGAGGGGGGGCGGGGGATGCCAACGCAAGTAAGCCAAGATCTCTTTCATGCACCTAAGAGTATCACTAGGAAATGACTCCACTGGACATATAGAAGGCATAAAAACATGCTCCTTTATGTTTTATGCTATTACCTTCTGGGGTGACATTCAATTTATATGTATTGTAACATGGCAATACTCCGCACATCAACGCTATAGGACAGGATAGTACATCAGTGGAATTAAAAGCCTATGGGCAGTTAAAACTGTCACCATAAAAACGACATCTATAGAATCATCATTCTCTCTTCTTCTGCCTCTCTTTTCTGTAACAGGAAATTTGTTTTTCCTGTTCCCGGGGAGAGGACTCGTCCCTGGGCCGACTGCTACGTTCAGCATCCGGCCACCGGAGCCTTTTGACTTTACCAAACCCCACGAATGGGAAAAATGGATTAGGAGGTTCGAGCCTTTCTGCAAGCCAGGAATCTCCATACAACCACGGATGGAAACCAGTTTAACATCCTCGTGTACTGTATGGAGGACGAAGCGGATGATGTACTTAAAGGACTGAACTTATCCGACGCCCTTAAACAGCAGTATGCTACGCTTCACGCACTCTCTCACCTGTGGAACTGAGATTTGCCCAGGTGGAGAAAGAGGCTCTAGGACTCACATGGGCCTGTGAACGATTCAGATACGTTCTCATATACCGGCATTTCGAACTGGAGACCATAAACCTTACCCCCACGTATTCAGCGTTTCAGGATGAGACTCATGAAATACTCTTACACCATCTCACATGCCCCTGGAAAGAACCTGTGGACAGCAGACACATTGTCCTGAGCACCGCTACAGACCGACATGTCACACGGAGACAAAGAGCCCATGGAGAGCACAAATATCTATGTGGATAGCATCATGGAAAACATGCCGATGAGCGCTTCCTACATGGACAATATGAGGGAGCATCTTAAAGCAGACAGCATGTGCTCCAAGGTCATGGACATGTGGCAGGATGGGTGGCCAGAGCTCAGCACATGTGAGGGCACCTTAAAGCTGTACTGGGCAGAGCGAGCCTTCCTCACAGTTCAAGACGAGCTTTTGTTAAAAGGGACAAGGCTGGTCATCCCAGCAGCCCTAAGAAATGACATCCTCAGCAAGCTGCACGAGGGGCATTAAGGTGTGGTAAAATGCAGAGCTCGTGCACGGCAGAGTGTGTGCTGGCCGGGTTTGAGCCAGCAACTGAATGAACTTGTTTTGAACTGTAGAACATGCATTAAGCAACATACTAACCACACGGAGCCACTGATTGAAACAGACCTCCCAGAGAGACCCTGGCAAAAAGTAAGGGCGGATCTGTTCACACTAAAAGGGGAAACCTATCTGCTGGCAGTGGACTATTACTCAAGGTATGTCGAGATAGCAAAGTTCAGCATTAGAAAATCTACTGACATTTTGGCCCAAACACGTGACCAGCAGTCCACAATACCGCCAAAGCAATGGAGAGACGGAACGGACTGTGCAAACTGTCAAAAATCTTCTCAAAAAGGCTGCAGATCCGTATCTGGCCATGTTGGCATATCGTGTCACTCCACTTCCCAACGGCTTCAGTCCAGCTCAAATGCTGATGGGGCGGCAGCTCCGTTCTACTGTACCAACTCTACCATCTCTACTGACCCCGTCACTTCCCGGCAGCGCACCAGTCGTTTCAAAGGAAAAAGAGAGAAGGAGTGTGTATTTAAAATGCTTCAACAAGCATCACCGAGCACATGAGCTCAGAAACATCTCACTGGGAGAACAAGTGTAGGTGACTGACGCTAAAGTAACAGGGACTGTTGTGGGGGAACACTCAACACCCCGGGCATACCTGGTGGATATGCCTCATGGGACTGTTCGGAGGAACCGTCATGACCTTATCCCCATGGACAAACCCGTGAGCGCACAGGTCACTCAGATGCCTACACCAGCACACACAGCTGTGTCTTCCCCTGAACAACCAACACCTGGACCTGGTCCAGCTCCCTCTACAGTCAGAACCAGATCTGGCCATAAAGTGGTGAAACCATGTCGATTAGACTTGTAGAAAAGACATGAATTAAAATGTTTAAAAATTTTAAAAAGCTGAAAGATCTAGTTTGGAAAAAGTGGACATTTTCAAAAAAAAATATATACTGATATTTATGTGGAAATGCCATAAGTTGTTGCCATGTTACTGTGGTGTGAAAAATTTACAGTTTACCCTTTTTGCTTACAAGAACCTAAAAGACCTAAAAGATCAAGCAACAAAATTATCAATTCTTATTAAGCTTTATTTTTTAGGTTATTATTTTTTCTTTTCAGCTTTAACTTTTTAGGTCAACAACTTGCTGCCATTCATTTTTGTTGAGGACACAAACAGTACATTATTCGAGCTCAGCCTCACTAATTTTATTTGTTGAATATTTGAACTGTGAACATACATGAGCAAATATATGCTTTTATCTTAAGTACTCTATCAAGTGAACATCTTTCTATGGTTGACACACTAGTGATTACATCATGGGGTTCAGTTCTCAGTGAAACAAAAGGCATTTGACTAAGTGGGCATGACAACCAGCCACTGGATTTGCTCTTTAATAGCCTTTGCTGATGTTGGCAGAGCAGTGCATCAGTGAATGTGACAGCCAAAATCTACTGCCGGAAACCCACACTGATCCAAAATTGCAATTGTGCCAATGCCTGAGACACGAGGAAGAGAAAAGGGGACAAGAAACAATCGAGCACAGCTCAAGAAACGAGTATCATCTTAAAAATCCAGCGTCCATCCTCCATCCCCTCCACTGCCACCGACAACATAATTTGCAATTCATATGATCATAAGGTTCAATCCTAATACAAAAGATTTACAGATCTGTAGTTCAAGCAAATTTCAGGATCTCAGTGAAATGCAGGAAAATAAGATGTAAACGCTATTGTACAATGAGACACATGTAATACAGTTTATTAACCTCAGTGCAGAGTCCCCTTTCCAGCACATTCTAGCAATAACAGACTGTGTGAAATCTATCAAAGTCTTTGGACTTTGTGTTTACTGTACATATACAGTGTCCTCCACTAATATTGGCACCCTTGGTAAAAATGAGCAAATAAGGCTGTGAAAAATTGTCTTTATTGTTGAACCTTTTGATCTTCTGTTAAAAAATAAATGAACAAAAATACTCTACTCTCATGGATATCAAACAACTGCAAACACAACACAGGTTTATTAAAAAAATAAAAATAAAAAATAAAAACACGTTAAAATATAAGTGTGCAGCAATTATTGGCACCCCTATGAATTCATATTAGAAAATAAGTATGATGGTAAATAAGATCCACGTTAACTTCGACAATGAAATAGACTGCAAATATCTATATACATACACTTATTCATTCCTCATTTACACGTCAGAAAAGCATTATATCTGCTGATTCTTTTCTCTCTCCTTTTCTGTTCCTCCAACACCCATCATTTTCACAATTGACGACTTCTTTCTTTTTTCCTCTCATAGTTTTTAAATGCTCTCTAAAGTGCACCCCTATATTCTCCTAGCCCCTCTTTTTCTGTTTCTCATTGTATTTATGAGGGGTTTTTCTGCCAACTTGCACAACACCCACATTCCCTTTTCCCTCCCACTTCCACATTGTGTCTTAGACAGTTAAAAAAAAAAACTCATCTCGTTTTTGAATGACAGGCAGCAATCACTATTGTTCTCCTAATTCAGTTCATTAATCTTTTGATATCTTTGCTAATTAAACAGAATTGATATGAAATGGAGAGCTAATGGCATGCACTGAAGAGAAAAAAGAAAAGTGTTTTTACCCAAAACTGTTTATACTCAAAGTTTTTTGTCAATCAAGCTCAGAACATGTTTAACATTTTCTGTTAACTACTTCGCATGGATGCCTCAGTAACTGCCATCTCATTACAATTTCTTTCCCATCACTTTACATTTCATAGCAATAATAATGTACAATTTTTCTTTTTGCCGTTTACAGAATGTTTAATGCATATTATCCACTGTGTGAATATCACTGACCAATCACAGTATACATTAAAATCAGTAACATTAACCCCTGATTTATTCACTTGTTTTGTAATATGATGTATTCAACTTCACATTAACGGAGCACCTCCAATATATATGTAAATGCACTACCTTATTACCGAAGCAAACGTGATCTCTGCCCATTTCATTCAGCATTACAGCCACGCTAATTAAAGATCATAGTCTAGTACATCAAACTGCCTAGTAGGCGTAGCAAGACACCTATCTTTGACTGTAATGATAGCATTCCTTCATCACCAAGTCCTACATACCTGACTCTGTACAATCATTCACATTTCAGGTCCAATTTACATCACCACCTATCCTAGGGTTAAATTCTAACATACAGCACAGCCCAAGCTGAGAATTGATTATTCATGCATAAAAGGAAAAGTACCTGATTAGCATATCACTGGAATAATCAGAGTAATTGGAGATGTTTAACAGGGAAACTGGAAATGGCAGGCCTTTTAAACAGCCACTGCTGTCAGTTTCTCAAATGTATTTAATTTTTTTATACTCTCTCCCACTTCAACTCAGTCATGTTCTGAAATGCATCTTCGAGGGCTGTGTATCTTTAAGAACATAGACAGTGGACTTTTTCCCCAGGTCTATTCGCTGAGGGAAATGAGCTTTTTTGTAAGCCGGATGAGTGCAGGATGTACCATGTCAGGCTGAATTGAACAAATGCCACATTACACATCTCATGCTAGTGTGTGTCCAACCATTGTCCTCTGAGTCACAAAGCAGGGCTCTGAACACAGCAGGCATTTTTACCATCACTCTCATATACACAGGCAATTAAAGCAAATAATTTGCCACATAATGGGTAATAAATTGTATGTAAATGTTTTGGATGGCCAGATCAGGCAGTGATATGCTGTTAATATAAGGGCTATAAACCTGGCAGTAAATAAAAGTCCTTGCCTTTTTGAGGGCTCTCATGGCTCTGAACAGTAGGGGAGGTAGGGTGGGGCGGATGATTGAGAAATGTAGATCATGCTTTACTGCAGGTTTCAGGGACCTTCGTATGAATAGTGCTTAAAGAATTGTAATTACAAACTGTCTAACAATAAACATATTCCTACAGAGTGAAGATAAAAGCTATTTCTGGCTACCTATGCATTATCATGAAAAAAAAAATATTCTACAAAAGCATTTTACAAAACAATACGTTTTGCACAACAGAAGTCAGTGAGTGCCCTTAGAGTACTCTTTGAACAATATACATAGCAGCCCTGACATTCAGACGTGGCTTCGAATGATATTTGAACATTTAATCTGTGGTAAAAGAAATCTCTTTGCAGTCTGTTTACCAACTTCATCTCATCAGCACTACAACTTGTCCAACAGTAATTGCAGTCTCCACCAGTTGGAGGCTTTATAGAATCGATGGCGGGGGGAGAGGACTAGCATATCGTAGAGAAATATGGCGACCGCTCTGAAAGACCACACAGAAATGCCACCCTGCAGCAATCATTAACCACCCTGTAATTAGTTCAGGATTGATGTGTTATTCATGAGCAAGCAATAGATAAATACAGCGGCAAGGAGGCGGGAAAGAGCTAGTTTATGACAAGCTTTTAGCACTAAGCATCCTAAGCAAAGCAAAGAACAGGATTCGTTCAAAAAAAAGAGGAAAAGGAAAAGCATTGCATCTAATCAATGCCCTGCTGATATTTACAACTTTAATAATCAGCAGTAAGCACAGCCATAGTTCAGCAAATATCCATTCCTAATGTATCAAAGCATGAAGCAATGCTGATGTGAGCTTCTTTACAGGACTAGTGCATTCAGGTTGCATGTTCTCTTCAGCACTTAGCATCTGACGTCTTATTGCTATCTCAGTTGATGTTATAGCACTGATACAATATTATATATATATATATATATATATATATATATATATATATATATATATATATATAATGCATTCATACTACAGTATAACAACTTATAGTAAATCGTAGTTTAACATTTATATTTACAATAATTGGGCAGATATATGGACATACAGAGTCCATATACAGAAGTACTTTTTAGTCTAAGAATACTATCAAGCTAAAACCCTGTTAGAACAGTGTACAAGGACAAGTTAGTACAACTGCAACAAGTTAGCTAAAGATAGCCAGTGAGCCAGCTGTTCGGAGAGTCAGGCGATGTTCATGTTCATCATTTGGGTGCCAGTACAGAGAAGAATCTTGATGGATGGCAGACCGAGCTGTGCTAGAGGCTTGATGGGAATGTAGTGCTGCACCGAGTTTGCTAACTGCCTAGAGGTAGGACAGGGTGGACCATTTTTGGCTTTGTAGACAAGTATTAGGGTTTTAAATCTGAAGCAGGCAGCTACAGGAAGCCAGTGGAGGGAACATAGCAATCTGGTGATTTGATATGACTTCAGGGGTTTCTGGATCAGTTGCTGTGTTCCGATGGCATGCAGGGACCTGTTGCTGTAGTCCAGTCTCAAGATGACAAGGGACTCAACAAGCACGAGTGACCTCCGTAGAAAGAAATGGCCAGATGTAAAAGAGAAACCTGTATGACTGAGTCAGGTCTGGAATATGAGGAGAGAATGATAGCTGGTTGTCAAGAACTACTTCATGGTTGTGTGCGTTGTCAGATAGTGTGATCACAGAGTTGTCCTGGGAAGTCAAAAGATCTTGACTTCTCTAGGGATATACAGCAGCTCTGTCTTGCTGGGATTTAGTTTCAGGTGATGAGCTGCCATAGCGAGACATGCTGAGACTCTTGTAAAAACGTGTCTGAGGAATGAAAGGAGAAGATGAGGTGCTTGTCTTTAGTATAGCAGTGGTATGAAAACCCATGTGAGAATATGACCTCACTCAGAGATTGGGTATAAAAGAACAACAGAAGTGGACCACTAAGTCTTGTTTGATACTAGTGAATAGTCTGCACAGAGCACTCCCCCATATATCAGACAACAACTCACGGAGAGCTCACGAATGGCCACAGCTGGCATTCAAACAGAACAGGTGTGTAATGTGTGAAGTGAATGTGCTTGTGGTTGGCAGAAAACGGGGTTGAAGACCCTGAACAGCTGGCTCTCCCAACATCTACTCAAGTCAAAAAGGCATGAAAAATGCTATCTGACCTCCCTAAGGAGACTACCTGAGCATTGTGACTTGTGTCCTACTTAATCTGTTTTTTACAGTTCTGCAAATGTTAATGTTCTCTAGCTCATGTGAGTGCTGAAAGTGAATTTCTATGAAGCCCATTCAGATTATTCAAATTACCTGGGTGCAGTTAACGCCTCCCAGCTTGCCACATTTTTCTTGAGAAGAAGCGCATGATATTGCACAAAGTACAGTGTGAGTACATGCAAAAAACAGAAGGCAGAGGTGAAAAACAATCGGACAGGCCCACAGGAAAAAAAACTCTCGTTTTTTAATATTGTGAGTCAGCAGTTAATTGTGCACACAATTTAATGTGGCCACGAGATACTAAACCGAGGTCATGAAATCATAATGTGTGCGTGGGTTGCAGGCTATTTTATCATGCTTTTAATTTGCTATTTTGATTTGTCAAATTAATCGAATATGTTTTTGTTTTTATGTTCACCAGTAAAGAAAACATGCCCATAGATTAAAAAGTAAGCTCCTCAAGCATTCGTCTTAATTAATTAATTCCATCCATTTTCTGTACCGCTTATCCTTACTGGGTCATGTGGAACCTGAAGCCTATCCCAGGGAGCATGAGGTACAAGGCAGGGGACACCCTGGATGGGGTGCCAATCCATCGCAGGGCACAATCACACACACAACGATTGATACAGTACAGACACTTTTGGACATGCCAATCAGCTTACAATGCATGTCTTTGGATTGGGGTACCCGGAGAACACCCCGTAGCACGAGGAGAACATGCACATACAGGGACATGGCAGGACTCGAACCCTCAGCCCTGGAGGTGCTAGGCAAACCTGATAACTACTAAGCCACAGTGCGCCTCCACCTAATTAATTAATGAATTAACTACTGTAATGAATCATTGTAATTACAACAATCATTCAGACAGTGGATCTAGACTTAATACTGCCCCTCGCTCGAGGCGATATCACACAATAAAAATCCACTTCGTTTCAGAATTGCACATAACCAAGACAAGCGTCTGTTTTCCTCAAACAACATTCGTCCACAATACTCCCACTCAGCCATGTCCACAGTTACGCCTGAGGTCTGAAGATCTATGTAAATATGGCCCATTCTCTGTAACATGAAATACAAATGTATCATTGTTTCATTCCAATAAAGTACTTTCAATTAGATTGAGAGAGAGAGAGAGAGAGAGAGAGAGAGAGATGAAAGGCGATTGACAAAAGGCTGTCAAATCTGAATTTAGATCAGACATAGCCTTAAAGTGAGAGATGAAGGGGAGAGAAAAAGAGAGTTCGAGCAAGAATGTGTATCTGAGAGAAAATGAGAGAAGGGAGAGAGCAAGAACTTCTCTTTGGCCTGTTTCACTTCCCAGCAGCTCACTCCATCACGCTCAATCTTTTCCTTGAGAGATACCCTTTCTTCTGTGTTCTACTGATTAGAAAATTGAAAATTGCACTCACACACTGACACACCTGGAGATATTTTTCAAAATGCACTGACTAAGAAAAACAGAAATTGCAGCATACTGCAAATAATAGGAGTCATTGAGATAGACAAGCACGTCCTGATTTTGCTGACTGACAGGAGTGGTCTGGATCCATCACTGGTGGAGCATTTTTGGGGGTTTCGTTTGTTTGTTTTTTTTAAATCAGCCCATCATACTGATCATCTTGATCACATGGCAAGACCACTAGTGTTTCTTTCCTTTTCTTTGACTCAACATAGTGCTTAGCTTAAATTCTGCTTTTGATAACACAATATAATAGTACAGCAACATTATCTTAGCTAGCCAGCTATATAAACACAATTGTGCTCTCCAGCAAGCTAGACAACATTAGGTAAAGTATTTTATTGTATAGAAAATACATCTTTGCTAGCAAGCAAGATGGAGTGGTTTCCTTGAAAATACAATACAAATATTAATACTAAAAAAAATCTCTTTATCCGAATGCATCAGAATGTGGTGTGCACTAAACGGGACTGGAAACGCACTAAACAAGTTTGTCGTCCATTTTTAGGCACAGTATTGATCTCAGTGGCTCAGCATTTTAGATATCAGTCATAAAATGAAGAAAAGACTGGAGCAATTTATGTATTCGTAAATGCAACTGCAAGTTCCTCAACTGACATGCAAGTAAAGTGTTGTACATTGGGAATGGAATTTGTATAGAATGAAGGTTAAGATGAGTAGCTGGGTGGCTTCATCGGACATGTGTTTTGGTATTGGTTGAAAGAATCATTAAATTGCATGCAGATTGGAGATTTCATATTTTCTTACTGTCATTTGTCAGTAAAAAAAACAAAACAAAACAAAACAAAAAAACACTAGCACTAGCTATAGTTACCACTGCATTCTCTCCAATATTGTCACACTATGGGCTGATGAATCTACATCACGCGGTCAAACTCAAGCACAAACTATGGTTTACATGCTACAATGAAATAGTCGACCACAGAGGTTGGGGACTAAAATGGTTCTTTTAAGTTCTTTAAAAAGTCTTTATCATGTCATCGCAGGCCAGTGACTCCATTTCCCAGAATGCACCACCAACTACAACTACAACCATGGCTGAAGACGACTACACTTCCCGCACGCACCCACGTTCACCTTCCCCGGAGTTCTAATTAGAGACACCTGTTCTCAATCACACGCACACCCACACACTCCTTTTAAGAGACTCTGACACACACAGCAGATTGCGAAGTAAACGCTCAGTTGCCTTGTCCCTGTCGTTATCCAGGCTTTATATTGTGTTTGTTTATCCTGGTTCTGACTTTGTTTGTGTCCTGACTTTGTACATCTGCCTTGCCTGTTTTGGACCGTTTGCCTTGATCGATTGACCTCTGTCTGTTTTCGTTTACTGATTTCTGCCTGCTCCTTTGGATTGTTGTATTCTATTAAACCATCATCCCTGCACGTGCTTCCGTCTGTGCCTCCACCACGTGACATTCTTACCTTGTGCCAGAATAAGTAAATAGTATGGAGGGCCTTAATATGACATTCAGCTGGCAATAAACTGTATTTTATTTCTGAGAGTGTTATTACACTTGAAAAATTGGCATTGTTGCAAAAGTCCTGTTTAATGTGTTGAATTTCTTTGTTCGATGTGACAAAAATTTCCCAAGTGAAAAGGAGTAGTAAAAAAACTAAAGAAACTGTTTTAAAAAGTTTCCCTACATTGTAAAATGGTCTCATAATATTACAAGCACGCATTTTTGTTTAATTGGTGAGCCATATAATGGGTTAGACGGGCCAGATTTTGTGTGCAGGCTAGTGTTTGCAACCCTCAGTCTACAGTATATGAAACCTGTATACGAGTGTAAAGGTGACATATATGTGCATGTAAATAATTAATCACACACAGCTCATCTGACCTTCACATCCAAGTACACGTCATAACCAGTGCACCATGGAAACAACTGCTTTCATGTAGTGGGGGGAGAGGGAGAGGGAGAGAGAGAGAGAGAGAGAGAGAGAGAGATAGAGAGAGAGAGAGAGAGAGAGAGAGAGAGAGACAGAGAGAGATCTACTAAGCACTGACTGCAAGTGTCAATATGAAAATTTTTTTGGATTGACCACACATATGTACCTCTGCTTAAAAATTCAACAAACTCTCTCTCCTCACGCTGTCGTTATGCCTTTCACTTCAATTCGGCTGGATTTAACAGCATCACAACAGACGAATCTTTATTACATTTCTGTATTCATGAAATTCATCCTGTGTGGAAGTGTAAACAGCGGGTGTGCTTTCCATCACACCGCCTCCAGCTGGTTAACTCCACTGTGACCTGAGACAGAAGAATTGTCTTTAAAACTTGTCTCTTAAACATTCCATCCAAACTGTGTGATGTGTGTGTGTTTTAAATACAGTAATAATGCAATGCAGTGGATTTGCATAGTTCACCACACCACTCCACTTGACAGGCAGGTGGTAAAAGAACAGATAGGAATTTGACAGAGCATCACGAAAAGGCTTTGCTACAATATGCTTACTAAATAATTATCTAGGAAGCTAATGCTGCTTACGTTGACGTACCTACATGTAGCCTATGTTGGTCTTTTAGATGTAACCCATTACTGTTTTTAAAACGTATATAATCTCACGTACTCTTTCCAGATTCTTTGCAAAAGTGAGCTGCATGCTCTATTGCCATAAAATAGTTCAGTAGGAATATTTTGGATTGAAAGTACTGTTAGCAGATTCAGACGGTACGTATTAACTCATTAAGCTTTTTCTTTCAGTCTAAAGATATTCATATTCACAAAAGCTGATAAAATACATCCATGGTTGAGGCTGTAATGTGAACTACCCGAGACTAACAACTCTACGTGTAGTTAAATCGTCACTGTTTCTCCCAAACAATGATGACACACAAAAACTGATATGTACCAAGTGAGCAATTCACCCAGCAGCAGGACAAAACAAAATTACATGTCAGTTTGATGGCAGAAAGCAGTGGTCCACACTGATTACAACTAACTAGGTAGTCTAATACAGTATCTCTAGTTTCATGGTAAATAAACAGGATCTCTCTCACTCAAAGAATTCTGCAGGGAGATAATGGTGATTTTATCCTCTCGGCAAGATAACGGTGTTGTGGATTTACACCACATAAAGTTTAAATTCCCTCTCACTCTCTCTCTGTTCCAGGCCTATCTCCGCATGGCTATAAATTCCCATCTAACCTCCACAGCCCTGATCCAAGGTTGGACTGTACAATTAAGAAACCAAGAAAGGTCCATATTAAATCCCTCACTTATAGCACTGTCATGATAGTAGCTCAGGTTTCTTAGCCAACTTCTCTTCTGGTTCCTGTAGGATTGATGCCAGTCTGCTGAGAGCATGACAGTGACAGGCTCTGGATTTGTGGAAGAGGCAGAAAAGCAGAGCTGCAGTTCACATTCAGTCTTGGTTAGATATACACCTAAGCCTAAAATTGCTTTAAAAGAGCCTTAGGGACGAGTAAAATTGCAGACAAAACTGGAATAAACATCAGAAGATATCACTGGAATATAAATTATATAAATAAATAATATAAATAAAGCCCAATCTTTATACAGTGTAAGGATATACCTTGTACCATGCCAATTCCTGTTTGAAAACACTGATTAGTTTCTACAGTGCATAAGCAGAAAATAAAATGCAGTTTCATCATTGACTACAAACAAATATAAGATTTTCTATATGAATTATTGTAGCTTATAACCATAACAGACATGTATAGTGTAGAAATACACTACAAAGAGAAAAGTATGCGGACAACTGACCCTTACACCCATATGTGGGTCTTCCCCAAACAAAGTTGGAAGCACGGAAATGTTAGGAGGTCTTTGTATGCTATAGCATTAAGATTTTCCTTCACTGGAACTAAAGGGCTGAAACCTGTTCCAGCATGACAATGCCCTTGTGTTCAGTGTGAGACTCCTGAAGACATGGTATGCCAAGTTTGGTGTGGAAGCACTCGAGTGGCCTGCACAGAGCCTTGACCTCAACCCTACTGAACGCCTTTGGGATGAACTGGAATGACGGCTTCACACCGGGCCTTCTCGTACGGCATTAGTGCCCAACCTGTTGCGCTCTTGTGGCTAAATGAGGAAATTCCCACAGCCATATTCCAAAATCCAGTACAAAGCCTTCCCAGAAGAGTGGAGGTTGTTATATCTTCAAACATCCATGGTTTGGGAATGGGATGTTCAGTACTCAGGCGTTCACATACTTTTGGCCAAACAGTGTATCTGTCAATTGTTTTTTATCTCATAAATAAATGTGTGCACCTCCTTTAGAAATTAAGCTGTTGAATTTCACAGAACACAGTCACAGAAATCCAACGTGGCAGTGTAGAGGAATATACTCTTTTGATATTTCTAAATAAATGTGTGTTATTCACTGTTTTTTCATTAGGGCAATGCTTTATAATTATGAACATCGTTATGATTCATAACAGTAGTGCATCACACTGTAAAGCATCATGATGAGTACTGGCACAAATAACATGTTTATAAGCTTTCAAGGAATGATTTATTTACTGGAGCATTATGAGATATTTTCCATGTTTATAAGAATTGTTGAACAGGATAAAAAGCAGTCAGAGCAGTTCATGGGATCCATGTAGCCACCAATTACAAAAAACACTGGGTTGGAAAACTATTCAGCTGCTACACAGCCTAAAGCGTTCAATACAATCAAGTGCCACTGTGGAAGACAAGTGGATGGGAAAAATGGAGGAAAGTCTGAAAACTGATTAAGGCATAAATAGGATGTAGTATACCTGTCACTATTACTCTGCTTTAATGCCACAATAAATGTTAAATAAGATGTCCATGCTGCTGGAGGCCTGAGAGGCCACCAGGTTGGGGTTTTTTTTGCAGTCTAAGATTTAAGCAGTGAAGCAAAAGACTGCAGTGGAAAGTAAGCCAGCTTGGATTGAGTTTCTTCCAGCGTATTTGAAAATAGATATTGATTCAGATGGAAACAAAGACCTAAAAGAACAGAACTCACACTGCTGAATATACTGACAACCTCACAAAGCTTATTCAGCAGAAATCTCCACTGGAAAGCAAGAAAGACCTTTAAAGGACCCAGCATACATGATGTAAAGATAGAGCCTACATGTGTAATCTTTATAATCATTTTCCAAAATGCATAGACCCAAAATATAATTAGGTAACTACTTAGACTTTTTTTATTTAGAATCAAAACAATGACTTTTCCAAACTCTTACTTTAAGTCAAAGCAGTCAATGCAGAATCCCATGACGTATATACAGCTTCATCAGAGGGTATGAGCTCTGTTAGGTGGAAAGGCATATAAATATTTTTAATGCAGCACACTTTGCAGTCAACCAAGGCTTGTTAAAATTCCTAGTTGCTCCTTAAATTCACTACCGTAATCTTACCTGTGATCACACTACCTCCTCTGGGCTTTTATTGTGTCACAGTCATATATAAATGACAAGAACCTATAAATGGATAACAGTGCTTTTCATTGTGTCATTCGTAAACAGGTGAAGGCTAAGTAAGACAAAATGAAAAAGGAGGGCAATGGGAAGATATGTGGCAACTATAAGGAGAGAAAGGAACGTGAAGGTTGAGTATATAAAAGAGTGTAGATGAGAAAGCTACAGAGTAAATGTGAGCAGGTGTGTTTCTAATTCTGGAATGTCTAACATGAAATAATGTGTGGAAGGAAAGGAAGTGTATCTACCATTTGTTAGGATAAATGAGCAGAATTTCAAGCCAATTTGGCTTTAAATTCAGTTTGAACCTGTAAAACACATTATTCGTAGCAACACTTAGGTTTGTCATATAATAACAAGTAATGTCCAAAGAGAATCATGAAATAGTCTCTGTCTATTTCAACCAATTTGTCGGAATGCCCTGCTATCTACCATTAAAAGAAATAAGGCCTCTTATCTGCTGCCTAATCACCACATCACACCATTAGAGAAAAGGCTATCAGGGCCTGAAACAAAATAGAGGAAAGACTATCAGGGCAGAGCCTGAACAGGTGAGAGTAAAATACTGAGATGGAAAAAGAGAGACAAGCATGGGAAAATGAGAAATGATAGGAAATGCTGTCCCCTCTGAAACTATTGGAACAGTAAGGCCAATTAATTTGTTTTTGCTGTAGACTGAAGACATCTGGGTTTGAGATCAAAAGATGAATATGAGAAGAAAGTTTATAATCTCAGCTTTTATTTCCTGGTATGTATATGTAGATGTGTTAAATGACATAGAACATGGCACATTTTGTATCACACCACCCAATTTGTAGGTGAGCAAAAATATTGGAGCATTTGAATGACTGGTGTTTCTCGTGTCCTGTTAGATTGCTTATTTAAACAACAAATAGCTCTGAACATCTACTCTTGGTTTTAGCCTTCAGTTTCACTTGGGAAGCATCTGCATTTGTTCTTAAAAAGGATAAACCAACATGAAGATCAGAAAACTGTCTGTGGGAGAAAAGCAGGCCATTTGGAAGCTGTGAAAAGAGGGAAACTATCAGAGGCACTGCACAAGCATTGGGCATACCCAATACAACAGTTTGGAATATCCTGAACAAGAAAGAAACCATTACTATACTGAGGAACAGACAGCAAATGGGTTGGCCAAGGAAAACGACAGCAGCTGATGACTATAGAGTCCATAGCACAAGATGCAAACTACTCTTCAGCAGTATGAATTGGAAAGCCAGATGGGAATTTGCAAAGAAATATAGAGATGAGCTACAAAAGCTCTGGAACCAACATTAACCTATATCAAACTGATGGAAAGGCCAAAGTGTGGAGAAAGAAAGGATCTGTTCATGACCCAAAACATATCAGCTCATCTGTGAAACAAATGTTTCATCACACGCACAACATCCCAGACGACATAGCGAGATTGCCGGGCTCTCCGTGGATTGTTGTCGGGTCCAGAAGGCGGCGCAGACGGAGGAGGGAGAGGAAGCAAAAGCGGGGATGCAGGTCCGGTATTATGCTAAGGCTAAGAAAACAACCACACAAGCCACCTTTACCGAGCCTGTTTCTCTCCAATGCCAGATCCCTAGTGAATAAAATCGACAACTTGGAATTACAACTAGCTGGAAATCGCTATGTTCGCGACTGCTGTGTTTTGATTATTACTGAAACCTGGCTTCATCCAAGGATACCCGATGCTAGCATGCAGCTAGCAGGTCGTACTATGCTTCGCTGGGACAGGACTGAGGACTCCGGTAAGAGCAGAGGGGGGGGGGGGGGGGGGGGGGGGGGGGGGGGGGCTCTGTATGTATGTGCATGAGAATTGGTGCAACAACGGAACAATGATAGACAAACATTGTTCCCCTGACCTCGAGTACATGTCCTTAAGATGTCGGCCTTTTTTTCTACCGAGAGAGCTAACAGTGGTGATTATCACGGCTGTGTATATTCCACCCGACGCCAATGTGAACACGGCGCTCTCTCTCCTGTTGAACACCATAAACGAGCAGCAGAGGGCTTACCCCGACGGTGTTCACATAATTGCAGGAGACTTTAATAAGGCGAACTTGAAGACTGTACTCCCAAAATTCTATCAACATGTTAAGTGTTTTACTAGAGGGGCGAACACTCTGGATCATGTTTACTCCAACATTAAGCACGCGTATAGAGCCATACCTCTCCCCAACCTCGGCCAATCAGACCATCTCTCCCTCCTGCTCTCCCCTGCCTACACCCCCCTCAGACGCAATGTCAAGACCACTATAAAGACTGTTACCACCTGGCCTGATGATGCATTCTGCAAACTACAGGACTGCTTCGAACAGACAGACTGGGATTTGTTTGAACATCAAGAGCTAGAAACATTAACAGGCACGGTACTGGACTACATCAAGTTCTGTATCGGAAATGTGACTGTGGGGAAAAAACATCCGGGTTTTCCAAAACCAGAAACCATGGATGACCAAACAGGTCCGCACACTACTCAAAGCCCGCGACGCTGCCTTCAGGTCTGGTAATAGAGCTCTGTACAGAGCTGCCCGTGACAACCTGAAAGGTGGTATTAAGGAAGCTAAGGCGGCCTATAAGAGGAGCACAGAGTCCCACCTGTCCAGCAAAAATAAACGGGAGGTGTGGCAGGGCATACAGAACATCACGACCTACAGAGGCCGTGAGGCGACAACAGGAGACCTGATTGCGATTCTGGCAGAAGAGCTAAATTGCTTCTTTGCTCGCTTTGAAACATCACAACAGCAGCACTCATCTGCTCCAGCCCCACCTCCACCCTCATCTGGCCCCCGTACCAGTCCAGCCCTGCCTCCATCCCCTTCTGGTTCCTGCACCACTCTACTTACTGTGAGGGAACACGATGTTAGACGGATGTTTCTGGCAGTGAAACCTAGGAAGGCTGCTGGCCCAGACGGTGTACCTGGTAACGTGCTCAGATCATGTGCCCACCAGCTTGCCCACATCTTTACCAGAATTTTCAATCTCTCCCTGGCCCAAGCAGTCATCCCGTCCTGCCTAAAATCAGCCACAATCATTCCAGTGCCAAAGAAGTCGCCCACCACTAGCCTGAATGATTATCGTCCTGTAGCCCTCACTCCAGTTATCATGAAGTGCTTTGAGAGATTGGTTCTTCAGCACATCAAGGACTACCTCCCCCCAGATTTCGATCCTTTTCAATTTGCTTATCGTGCAAACAGATCCACAGAGGATGCTATCGCCGTAGCTGTCCACTACGTGTTGAGACATCTAGAGCAGCAACAGAGCTACGTCCGGATGCTTTTTGTGGATTACAGTTCGGCTTTTAATACAATAATTCCGGACATTCTCGTCACCAAATTGGTCACCCTTGGCCTCCCCCGCCTCACGTGTGCCTGGATAAAGGACTTTCTCACCAACCGGTCCCAGACAGTGAGACTCGGACCCCACCTCTCCTCCACTCGCACGTTGAGCACAGGTTCTCCACAGGGCTGTGTGTTGAGCCCCCTCCTGTACTGTCTCTACACATATGACTGTAGACCAGTCTACAACAATAATCTTATCATCAAGTTTGCTGACGACACCACAGTGGTCGGACTTATCTCAAAAGGAGAGGAGGCAGCCTACAGAGAGGAAGTCCTAAACTTGACAGCCTGGTGTTCAAAGAACAATCTGACTCTAAACACCAAGAAAACCAAGGAACTTATTGTAGACTTCAGAAAACACAACACGGAGGTGGCCCCCCTCTTCATTAATGGTGAGTGTGTGGAGAAGGTCCACACCGTCCGGTTTCTTGGCGTCCTTATCTCTGCAAACATCTCCTGGACGGACAACATCACAGCGGTTATCAAGAAGGCTCAAACGCGGCTACACTTCCTGAGGGTTCTCAGGAAGTACAATCTGGACTCCAATCTGCTGCTGATCTTCTACCGCTCGTCCGTCGAGAGCCTGCTGACATACTGTATCACGGTGTGGTACGGTAGCTGCACCGCAGCAGACAGGGAGAGACTTCAGAGAGTAGTAAGAGCAGCACAGAAGATCATTGGCTGCCCTCTCCCCTCCCTGATGGATATTTACACTTCCCGTTGCCTCAGCAGAGGAAAAACCATCATTAAGGACAGTTCTCACCCTGGCTTTGATCTGTTCAATCTGTTGCCCTCAGGGAGACGTTACAGGTGCATCAAAACAAGGACTAGTAGATTTAGGAATAGTTTCTTCCCGAAAGCTATTACCATGATAAACAAACACATGTACTGAGTCCACAGCATATGTATATAGTGTCTCAAAACTGTGCATTTCATAGTACCTCCCCCATCCACCCCAATATCTATCTTGCATATCTATCTTGCATATCTTGTATATCTTGTTTATTTATTTTGTTTATTTATCGTTTATTTATCTGTGTATTATCTGTTTATTCTTCTTGTGTATTGAATGTACATGTTTGCACGGAACAAAAAGGAGTGGCTCTTAATTTCATTGTACATATGTATAGTGACAATAAAAGGGATTCATTCATTCATAGTGGTGGTAGTGTCATGGTTGGACTTGCATGGCTGCTTCTGGAACAGGTTCACTAATCTTTATTGACGATGTAACTCATGATGGTAGCAGCAGAATGAATTCAGAAGTTTACAGGAATTTTGTCTGCCAACTTACAGAGAAATGCATCCAAATTCATTAGGAGGAACTTTATCATGCAGCAAGACAATGATCCAAAACACACTGCCAACACAACAAAGGACTTCCTCAATGGTGGAAGGTTTTACACTAGTCAAGCCAATCACCAGACCTTAACCCAATTCAGCAGCATTTCACTTCCTGTAGAGGAGACTGGAGGTAGAAACCCCACTGAAAAAGGGTAGTAAAAGCCTTGAACTGCCTCACAAATGAAGAAACAATTTGGTGATGTCAGTGAACAATAAAAAGTAAATTATGAGAGGAGAAATTGTTTGGGGTAATTTTTTAAAAAGTATTTTATTGTCTGAGATTTTATGAAGTAATGGTAAAATATTTACACTCACTCAGTTATTACTAAAAAATATGACTTTTATATTCAGTTTTGTTTTTACTCGTTTGTTAGCCTATCAATGAAATGACTACTGTCATTCCGGGAACTCCACAGCAGAGGCCAGAGAAGGTGTAAGAGAGTATATACAAGAAAAATGAGCAAAGTTGGGAAGAGAACAGCCTGGAGTTTCACCATCTTTCACTCTTAATAGCAGGACACACTACTAATTCAACACCCTGTCCAATACTGTCCTTTAACAGATTCTCTCTCACACAAGTACATACATCAGCTAGAAAACAAGTGTAGCAGACACCACAATTGTTCCTGAGCCTCAAACAGATCAATTTTGATCCTGATACCTGAATCTGATACCAATCCTACTGGCTATCAGGGCTGGCTATCTTTTAGCCTTGAGTGTTTTGAGAATAGGATTTTTCAGTTATATTGTGGGCATTTATTGCATCAAGTCTTGGTGATCACTATTTAACCATGAGAAGACAACAGACTGTGGCTGTACACTGTATCGCATTCTCATCTTTGGCAGTCTCCATGCTACTGGCACTAAAGGACAACAAAATGCAGAAGAAGAAAAAAAAACAATGTGAAATGCTGAGCTTGTTGAATTCTTTTTAGCTAGTTAAATATCTAGTTATATCCTGCACTTAGACCAAAGGAAAATGCTAAGTAAGGCAAAACCGTGGGCTAATTAGCATGTCCTACTTTTAGTCACCTATGAACATAACTTCTATTGTAACACATATTTTACAGTTTAGTTGCTAAATGACCATGGCATCAATGGATGTGGTAAAAGAGCTCTGAATAAAAGCAAAAGATTTTTTTTTTCACATGATACTATTTGAGAATTGTCATAAATGTGTGCTGGTAAAGCTTTTTAAAAATGAAGATACCAGACTATTTTTTGTGACAAGAAAACATCATTCTTTGAATACAATAATATTTATAATAATCACTGTTGGAATAAAGTCACAAAATCACGATCTTGATATGCTACGACTAATGCTTGCTCTGTCTATGGCACTGTAACATTATGGCCTCATTAATATTCATTTTCATTTGAATACTAAATCTTAATAGTAATTAAATATTAAATTTTAATTAAAAAAAATGCCTTCACTGGGGGTTAACTCAGACATGGATTATCACAAACACGCACACTCACACACAATAAAAATGGGCACATAAAGATGGAACAAATGGTACTCATTATCTCAGAAATGGGGTTTTCCAGTGTGTCTGCATGTGTTAGCCAATATACCAATATCTACAATGGACCCTTTTCACACTTCCGCATTCGTGAAGCGGAATTCATCGTAGCTGGGTAAACACTACTATGGCCGCCGCCGAGGTGTATGTGTTGTCACAGTCCCTAAAAGATTTGCCGACCTTTAAGTTTGGAGACGTTGATCACCTGGTCCAAATGAATTCATCAACTGTTAAAACAAAACTCGACAAAGGCTACAAGTTCTTTTCCGAGAGTTATCTGCACAAATACAAAGGTAAGGCGATAAAATGTATTATTCAGTGCGTTTACATGGACAACAATAATCCAATACTAACCCGATTAAGACAATACTCAGATTAAGAAACTACCATGTAAACAGAAATTTTTAATGACCTTAATCCGATTAAAGTCATACTCGAAGTAAACACGAACCGAATTAAGACGTGTGGAGTATTCCTGTTTTAGTCGCATTATCGACGTGTATTACAGACATGTACACACCTTAATCACACTATTAACCTCGTGTGGGAATTTTCACCGCATTTTGCGACAGGACACGTACACACACGGCAGTGCTCAACCGTTTCACGGCAAACAAGAGAGCACGGCTGTGTCCGAAACTGCGTACTTACCTACTATATAGTAGGTGAAATACATGTGTTTCGGCTGCTATATAGATGGTAAGTACACGGTTTGGGACACAGCCAACGGCTTCAAGCAGTTGCACGTACAGCATGACAAATAATTAACTGCACTTGAAGCATTCATAAAATTAAAAATTAAACACCCAAAACTGTATACGGTTCCAGAACGAAGGCCAACTGTATGTTGATACGTGAAATTCTGGAGGGAACGTCGGACGGCGTGGCGCGGGGACGTAATGACGTATGACGTTAATCGATCTATGTTCTATAACATGTAAAACAGGAACATGAAAGGAGTATTCTAAAAGTGACTCATGTAAACACCTTGATCACAATATTGTCTTACTCAGAGTAAGGTCAATAATTAGATTACTGCTGTCCATGTAAACGTAGTCAGTGTTGCAATGGCTAGCCATAAGCTAACTCCTTTGGGTTTTCTTGGCATAGTGTCTAACGTGGTGAATGTGAGAATAAAAGCTAGAGCTCAATGCTTCAGGTCAATGAGGAAAAGAGAGGAGCCGCATAGGATTGAGGTTGTATATAGGTTCAGTTCACTGCTGAAAGTCCTCTTCTTGAAAATGCTCTCCACAAACGAAAGCATTTCCTTGTTTAATAACAAAGTTATGGCTTTCTTTGTGTTTAACTGCTTGAACCCGCCTCCTACAAAGTTCAGCATCTTTTGGAGATTCACGGAAAGACAAATCTGGACGTTTTCCTGTAGAATTTGAGCAAAAACCGAACACTGTAGTGACAGTGTCTATTACTGGTCGTCACGGTCACCGCCATGCTTTACCCAACTATGACGACTACCGCAGAAGTGTGAAAAGGGTCTATAGTGGGAATTTGGGAATGTGTTTCAATTCATGTTTGAGTAACAGACAACTCAATTAGTTGTCATCATATTAAGAAATCACAGAAGGAGACAGGGGAGGAAGGAGAACAGTATGAGTGAAGGTGAGTTTAGGGGTGAAAATGAAAAGGCTTTCCCATGTTCCAGCACACAGAGACACCAACTTATTGAGTCATGGTGTCTAAAGCCAATAACTTCATGTCCTCGCTTTCCTTGATTCCATTTCACTTGTTCCCTCCATCTGTACATCACAAGCTACAATCACACTGAAGGTCTACTGATAAAATCTGAGTTTTTTTTTTTAGCTTCATGTTATTTTTTAATGTAATCGACATTCAACCTTTATCTTAAAAGGTCACACTGTTGAACTGACCCAAATGCCCTAAACAACAACAGTGCCAGAAGTGCATCCTACTTAAACAGAAAAAGCTGAAAACTGAATTGTTGTTGTTGTGCTTGCCAAATACATTTAGAATCATGACAGGACATTGACCTTAGGTAAAACATGATCCGATGCAAAATCTTTCATTTTTCCATGAGGGATTAATAAAGGTTCATCTATTACCAGTTGTAATGCAGTCCCATTGGATTTAAGAAATAAAACAAACTTACCCTTCTGTGTGAACATTTAATAACCAGCATGACAACACCAATGACCCTCTATCT